>NW_012113253.1:2126264-2133764 GCF_000951035.1 Colobus angolensis palliatus
GTGGGCTGCCCTGCCCACATACCAGCACACGACTGCTTCTATCTGGGACATTCTTGCTTGAGACAGCTGCATGGTTCATTCCTTTATCTCCCTTTAGAATTTCTCAAATCTTTCTTTTTCAGGTAAGGTCTTCCCTCACCACCTTATCTGAAATTGCAAACCTCTTCTCTGTTTTAGTTTTCTGTCTTTTTCTCCATATTTTATTGTTTAGCAAATTATACATTTTATGCATTTATTTGTTTATCAACTTCTTTTCCCTACTGAAATATAAACTCCTATGGGAAGCAGGTCCACTGCTATATTTGCTTCCTGGGGTAACACCGAAAACATAGTAAGCATCTTTTTTTTTTTGAGATGGAGTCTCACAGTGTTCCCCGGGCTGGAGTGAAGCGGCACAACTTGGTTCACTGCAACCTCCACCTCCCAGGTTCAAGTGATTCTCCTGACTCAGCCTCCCAAATAGCTGGGATTACAGGCGTGAGCCACCGTGCCCGGCAGCATCTTCTAACTATTTATCAAATAAATAAATGAGATAGGGCAATGTTTTAATTTTTACTATATTTCTTATGCTCTGTAAGAAATTGTTTTCTATTTTCCATGACTCTAAAATAATTTTATATCTAAAAATATAATGCATGTATATATTTTATATATATATGCATACACACATATACATGTTAGTATGTTGGAGTTCTCTGATATTTTAGAAATACAAAATTGCACAGTTATAATTAAAGTTAATTTTGCTGTTTTTACACTCTTTTGTTTTATGATGTATTTCTATGCTATGGAAATAATTTACCATCATCTTTTTATCACTTTATTCTTCATATTGCGTAGAATAAACAGTCAACATTAACAAATATGTCTCATATTTATATTGACCGATTACTTTTGTTCCTCTCTTCTTCTTTTATGTTTTAACCTCTGTAGGAGAGAAGGAAGAGAATTATAAAAGTATGTTTGTGAAATATCTTCTTTCTGATAGAACAGACCTGTAGGAGGCACATAGGTTTAAGTGCTGTGTAATAGTTGCTATTTCTGAACCCAGTTTTGACTGTCTGTGAAGCCAGTAATGAAATTAAGAACATAAAGATATGATTTGGGTGGATTTCCTTGTCTTCAGGATCAATTATTTTGTCCTAAGTCCATTAGCCTGACTGTCACAGTATTAAGGAGCATTTTTAAGTAATTTCTGAGGTTAGGTGAGGATACAGGGTAAAGAAAAGGGGGGTTTTAAGGAAGTAAAATTGTGGAGAGAAATACAAAAATTCAGCCTTTCCCAAAATAGCCCTGAAAGCATGACATCTATTATTTGTATGGGCAGTGCTTTTCTTTCAATTGTCTACTTTTTGTTCACCAACCTCTACGCTACCATTTTTGAAATACTCCTAAGATGACTTGAAAGAAGCTGTTAAAAGTGAATCTTCCCAGAAGTCCTGGGGAAAAAAAAAAAAGAAACTATAGCTGCAAAGTGCCTTTAATGTTTATATAGGAGCAATCAAAGGAATCAACAAGCAAGACAGCTAAAACGAATCTCTCACGACAAAAAAAAAAAAAAAAAGCTAAAATTTATCCAAACTGAATATTCCTATGAAATAAATTGCAGGGAATTCTGGTTCTGCAGCCAAGAACGCATTCCCCACATGCTTGTGTATTCCTCCCTATAAAAATGAATATTCATAAATAGAATTTCAGTAGATGGAAACAACCTAGGTAAATTACTGAACATTAGGAGTAGCAGAAAACATTTAATGTAATCATATCATCCAAGTACTCATACAGACATGTACAGTAGCATCCAACAATTTGGGGAAACAGATTACAACTATACTTAATTTACTTATTATAATCTGTGACTGAGCTGTTTGATCTGTATCCGTTACCATATTAAAGGCCAAAAGTTGTTACTCTACCATTCTTTAATGGGACTTTTTCTAAAATATAAAGTATTTCCTTTTTTCTTTAATCAAACTAAGGTCAGAGAACAGAGAGTCATTTAAAACATGCAGTTGTTTACAGAAGTACATGCATTCTCAAGGGTTACTGAGGTAGTCACTCTACTCCTTAAGGATGTGGCACTTATTTATTTCTTTTTGCTTACTTCCCTTTGTTGTCAGTGTGCCTGCTGCCAACAAACACTTCATATTCTAGTCCAGTGTGAGTTGGGAACCCAACTAATCAGTCTGTATAGATTGTGCCTAAATTAAGAAAGAGTGCATGACTTCTGAGTGAAGACCTAACAGATTCTTCTAAAAGTAAGGCATTAGGCTAAAATACATGACCTTTTCTGGTATCAAGTTTACTTTTCATTTAAATCAAAATCTATATTTGCATTGATTGAAATGTATACCTACATTTAAATTTAGCTGCTTTTTCATATGAAAGAAAAAAAAAAAAAGCTTGACCTCACTAGTCATTAGAAAACTGCAAATCAAAACCACAATGAGATACCATCTCACACCAGTCAGAATGACTATCATGAGAAAGTCAAAAAATAACAGATGTTGGCAAGGTTGTGGAGAAAAGGAATGCTATACACTGTTGGTGGAAGTGTAAATTAGTTCAACTATTGCAGAAAATAGTGTGATGATTTTTTCAAGACCTAAAAACAGAAATATCATTTGACTCTGCAATCCCATTACTGGGTTTATACTCACAGGAATATAAATTGTTTCATCATAAAGACACATGCCTGCAAATGTTCACTGCAGCACTATTCACAATATTGAAGCCATGGAATCAGCCTAAACGTGCATCAATGATAGATTGGATAAAGAAAGTGTGGTACATAGACACAACAGAATACCATGCAGTCATGAAAAGAATGAGATAATGTCCTTTGCAGGAACATGGAAGGAAATAGAGACCATTATCCTTAGCAAATTAACACAGGAACAGAAAACCAAATGCCTCATGCTCTCACTTACAAGTAGGAGCCAAATGATGAGAACCAATGGACGCATCGGGGTAACAACACACACTTAGGTCTGTCAGAGGATTGAGGGTGGGAGGAGGGAGAGCATCAGGAAAAATAACTAATGAGTACTAGGCTAATACCTGGGTGATGAAATAATCTGTATAATGAACCCCTATGACACAAGTTTACTTATACAACAAACCTGCACATGTACCCCTGAACTTAAAATAAAAGTTAAAAAAAGAAATCTAAGAAAAATATTTAGCTACTTTTTTTCCCCTCATCTTTTTAAGTTCTTGGTTATATTCTGGAACACATCAAAATTTATGTATACACGAAATATTATTGTTTTGCTCCCATTAAAAGACAGTACCCACTGGAAGAAAAAATTAACATTGAAAAGTTATGTGAAGGGCTTGCCACTCAAAGGATAACAAGGTACAAGTTTCTTCAGTGGTCCCACATTCAAGTTTATTTGACAGTAAATGCCTCCACCACACTGCTCAAGGTGAATCCTAACAAAATCAAAATCATATACCTGAAGCACACAGATGAGGAATTAGGTCCCATGTCTGCTCTCACCCCCAAGATTGAGCCCCTGGGTCTGCCTCCAGAAAAGGTTGGTGATGACATTTCCACGTCAACTCATGATTGAAAACCTCTAAGAATTGTTATGAAAGTGACCAATCAGATTGACACAGATTGAGGTGATACCTTTTGCCTTTGCCCTGACCATCAATGTCCTCAAGGAATTACCCAAAGAAAAAAAAGCAGAAAAACATTAAGCACAGTGAAAATAACACTTTCAGTGAGACTGTCAACATTGCCTGACAGATGCTGCACCCATCATTAGCCACAGAAGTCTCTGAAACCATCAGAGAGATCCTGAGGACTGCCCAGTTTGTGGGCTGCAATGCTGATGGTGCCACCCTCACTCTATCATGGATGACATTGACAATGGTGTGGAGGAGTGCTCAGCTAGCACATACCAAGGAAGATATTTCAATAAAGGATCATTTGACAATCAAAAATAATAGTTATACAGATGCCATCTTCTTTTCATGAAATACATAAATCATTTGAGAGGAAATCTTCTCAAATTTGATTAAGATGATCATGCATACAAACTCCCTTGTTCTCCAAGTCTGACATGGTGAACATCTAAAGAAAGCCACAGATAGACTTCCAGAGGTCCATGAGTACCTTAAAATTATACGCAAAATCATGTGTGCATATGCACACACGGTAGCTGAATGAATTAAGAATTTTGTGTGGAAATATTCTTTAAAATAATTAATGACTGTGGACCATTAATGAATTGATGAAATATCAGTGGCTACATTAGTTTATTTTTCAATATGAAGAGAAACTGATATTTTATCTGGTGTTAATTAAAATATTAGAGATATTATTTATAGGAGAAATGTCTGTAAGTACTTGCATTATATTAGTAGAGGAAATAGTCCTGGTGTATAGAAGCCAAAATCAAACATTCAGTTAGTGAAAAAGTTGTCTAATAAATTACAAAATACTCTTGCAAAATGTTCTTCCATGTGTAGCCAATCATTGGCAAACCCAACAAGTAACCCAAGCATCAATAAATCCTCAAGTGTTTATTAATTTCTTACTCTGCTTCTAGGGTCTCTGTGCAGTAGTGATAATGTGACTCGTGGATTTGTTGGAACAATTATCAATATGCTTGGCATTTTATTCCCTACTGTAGAGGAAATGAAAGAAATTATTTAATGCCAACTGCTTGCCCTATGTTCTAAGTATTGAAAAAAAAAGTCTTTATTTTTATCTGCTTACTTCTCAAAGGATGCCACACTGGCTCCTTATGAATGCAATATTCATTGGGACTGGAATTGATATAGTAAATTAAAGCTATGAGGTTCAAGGTCAAAGCCACTTATACTAAGATGAATATTAAATTGGTAGATATTTCCAAATGTGTAAACAGCAAGGGTATACTAGAAATTTACAGAAGTATCTTTTATTCTGGCTCATGTTCCTTTGATGGTCTCTACCCTCATGAGATCCCACTTCAACTCATAGATATCTTGGTGTCTGCGAAGTGGTTTGATTTCTGCTTTAGCTCATCGCAATTTTAACCATCATGGCATATTACAAATTTTACTGGATTAGAGAAAAAAAATCTCAATGCTTACAAATAAGCCCATGTTTAAACATTAATACTTACTATCACAATAAAAAGGTAAATCAAGTGATATATCTTTAACAGTTTTTAAATAAATTCATTACTTTTGTTCACAAGTCAAAAATTCCCACGGAGTAATCATCTTTCCACGGGTTTATAGCCGCGTTAAATTTTTGAAAAGGAGCTAGAGGCACCAGCTTGCTTTCCCTGAAGATCCTCTTGACTATGCTTAATACAGCTTGCTACACATTGCTGTTTGACCTACTGAGTACACATATCTGAGAAAATACAGTTTGGAATCATAGAATACACAATACAGCAAAAGTGCTAGTTTCCTGTCAACACAGCTTAAAATTCACGCTTCCACCCATAATGAAGTTTGGATGACCTAAAAATGACTCAAAGTATATATTTATGAAAAAATATAACAGCGGCATTTAAAAATGTAGCTCTTGATGATCATGCAAATTATTCTGAAACCTTGACCATGTCTATCCAAAAAACCTCTTCCTATAATATGGTCTGTTAATTTTAAAAGCACAATATTTTATCTACACAGGGAATCTCATGATCTTTCCTAAACATTGTTTTCATATTGGGGCTTTAAAAATTGTTTTCACGTTGGGGAAGAGGTAGCTACTAAAATAAAATTATAAAAACTGAGTTGTTTTTATAGAGTAAATCTGCTTCATATACCGTTCAAAAAATTAAAAAGACAATTTCACCAATCATAAAAAATCAATTGTGTAATACAATGCATCCACAATTTTTTGAACCCTCTGGAGAATTAGGTCCTTAAAAGCAACTGTATCATTTCTTTCATAAAGGGCACATATTAATATTTTCAATAAATAATGCTAACAAATCACACATTTTCTATTCCTTTGTTACAGTAGCAACAGATTACAAATCCTGAAGGGATATCTATCTACTTATCTATATAGATCTATCTATATCACAGATGTAGATACATTATATTTTATATATATATATATATATTAGGTCGGTACAAAGGGAACTGTGATTTTTGCCATTAAAAGGAATGCAAAACCACAATAACTTTTGCACCAATCAAATATATATTTATAAAGAAGAACATATAAGTTTGTAATATGCCATAATGGTTAAAATTGCAGTGAGCAAAACTGGAAATCACAGATATATTACATATATATTGATATTATAAGTGCAAAAATTATAAGCCTCATGAGGAAGGGGCATTCTGAGACCTGGTTTTTGAATATGTAATAAAAGGTTTACAGGAACACAAAAAAGGACTATAAAAGAGCTACCACGCAGACTTCAACCCCAGAGTGATGACAGTAAAACAATTCTCAAAACTGAAATAGAAGGAGGCTCTACATGCTTTGCTGAGTAGAAATGCTGAGAGTGTTAAGCAATCTCTCATAAGTTTACAGTTTCTGATTTAACAAATATTTAGAACCGCAGTGTAGGAGTCAAATAAGCCATCCTGTATCCATCTACTTTTAAGCCAGTACAGACTATAAAGTCTAGGTAGTTATGAATCACAGCTTTAATGCAGCCGACAAAATGGAGGAATTAACCATCTCGTGGATACTTCACTGTCATCTGAATATTTCTCTGCAGACAGCATTACAACATACATTTCATACATCTCAACTTGCTTTATCTATAAGAGAAATACAGCACACTTGATATTTCTATGACTATTTTGGGATTTCCTGGTAAACATTTAGAGAAGCGTTCATTTATAGTATTCTTTGCTTATAAAAAGATATGTAAAACTACTTATAAATACTACTTCATTTTACAGTTAAATAAAATGACTCAGATGCAAGGCTATTTCTAGGGCACACAGGGATGTGTCATCGCTGGTGGGGTTCTAGATAAAACACCTCATAACTATTTTTCTTTTGCATTTATGCAGAAGAAATAATTTTAAGTGTATACTAAACACAAGTCTATGGAAGCCAAAATGTCATATGACATGGAGCTGTGTGGCCAAAAGAGGATATATGAGAGAAAGGAGTGTTGGCAGTCAAGGGCAGTATACCATGATGGACTTGCATTATTCATGAAGACCTAGGTCCTTCCTAATGTTGGCTGGCAGAAGGATCTTCTTTCCCTCTTCCAGGTGTCCTTTGACTGTTGCATTTCCTTGGCTGTTGCAAAATGTCCTTGATTTGCTAGGCTCTCAGGAAGCAAAGCTCATGTGTATTTTCTTTACAATGTAAGACAACAGAATCTGAATCAAATGTTTTAAATTTGAATCCATATAATTAGAGTGGCAATAGGGATTGATGAGTAACAGTCAGTAAGTGACAGCTCAGTAAGGTAGGGGCAGTGTTTTGTATAAAACAGGTGTTGTAAAGTAAACAGAATTTAATCTATCCAAGTGACTACTAACTCTTAGCACTTTAAAAAGCAAACCTTATAGATT
>NW_012113253.1:2138764-2302609 GCF_000951035.1 Colobus angolensis palliatus
TGTAGATTGGAAATTGTCATAGACTATGGATTTCCTGTGTCTCCCTCAGAGAAGGCTATATTCCCGTTTCATTGACAGGCAGTCCAGGGTGTTTGCTTTGACCAATGAAAGGTGTGCATGAGTCACATGTGTCATTTCTTATTGGAAGTTTTATAAAACTAGCTTGTGCTTTAACATGGTCTCTTTTCTCTCTGCCACAAGATAAGCATTGTTCCAGATAGCAGTTTCATGAGCTTGGGTTGAGAAATAAAGAAATTATGGAATAGTGCTAGAGCTAACTTTCGAGAAGTACATAGCATAAATTGTTTTAAGCCACTGAGATTTTCGGAGTCACTTGTTATTGCAGCCATCCTATTCTGATTGATACAGACATTTATATCGAGGATCTTGAACCACTGGAAATAAAAACTCTCTAGATTCTAGAAATTCCATCATAGGGTCTGTATTTTCAGTCAATCCAGAACTCATAACTTTTCCAATATGAGTACTATTACAATTACAATACGTTCTCTAATGTGAGTACTATTGCAATTTACTATAAAAACCATTTTAAAGTTTATTTGCATACTTGTTAAAAGAATGGTTTCAAACTTTCTACAATATGGCCTCAAACTATCTTTCTAATCTTACCTCTCATGACATTGTCCTGTGAATCTGACACTTCAGTCATATAGAGCTGTTTGATTTTGTTTTTTCTAAACATACTATGATCTTTACTTTTCATCTTGAAGTTTCTTCTATCTGGAATAGCCTCCTTCCTTTGTCTGTTGTTGAACAGAATTCTACCAATCCTTCCTGATCAGCAATATCAGTTGCTCTATGGTACCTTTCTGCAAAACTCTAGATAACTCCATTCCCTTCTATCTTTCCACCAGCACATGGCTGGCATATTTATATTTATTAAAACACCGATTTATTGAGTGGTAATTATTTGTTTTCCTAGCTCAGTATCCTCTTTTCACCTAAAAGCCACAGTGCAATGAGGGGAGCACTATAATTAGTTTGTAACCTGAACAAAGTACCAGGGGATGATGGTTATATCCATCTGTTCATTAAATAGTTGGAGGTTGACTTGTTAATAGCCTAATTTTTCAAAAGCTTTAGCTGAGAGAACAGGTTAAAACTATTTTTTGCATAATTAGGAATAAAACTTTATTTCATTTTTGTAACTTAAAAAATAAGTTTAGTTTCAGGAGCTTCATAAATCAGCAATTAAGTAACACAGTAGGAGACTGCACAGTACATTGTTTCATTTTATGCTTTATGTATTTATTTATTATTGACTTATTTCTGTATAGAGATGGGGTTCTCACTGTATTGCCCCAGTTGGAGTGCAATGGCTATTCACCGGTGCGGTCATAGACCTACAGCCCTGAACTCCTGAGCTCAAGTGATCCTCCTGTCTCAGCCTCCTGAGTAGTTGGAACTATGGGCATGTACTGCTGTGCCCAGCAATTATGCTGTTCTTAGAACAACAACAAAAAAAGTCAGCCAAAATCCCAGGCAACAAAGAAATATTTACAATAAAAGTTTTAAAACATAAATAAGACAGCCTCCTTGTAATGATGATTCAACATATCCGAAGATTTATTATCTCCACATTAGCCTGGCATAAACAGCCCTATAATCTAGTTCAGTTTATCTATCACTACTCGCTTTTGTGACCAAGTTTGTCACATTCCTTTACATGTGACAACTTTCCCCTCTATTTTCCATACTCTTCTGTATACTATCCTCTGCATGTTCTATACATTCTCCCAACCTTAGTGTTTATTCATAATTCCCCAGTAATACCTGTCCTTAGCTTATTTAAGGACTTCTCTACTTCCAAAACTTTATTCACAGACTCCTTCTATCAGGATGTTTTAGCAGTAGCCCACAGCAGGCAGGCTTTCCCTCACATCCTGCCGCACTTATCCCCTAAACCATCCATTGGAAACTTAAGATGTGTTATTACTGCTAATCTTAAGTGCATCCTTTCTCTCCAAGGAGATTGACTATAAACTCATTTATGACTAGGGATTACATCTTAGTGTTTTTAATCCTCATCACCTTGACAAGTACTTGCCCAAAGTTGATGCTGGTACAAACAAACAAAGCGTCTGCTAGTTATTTACTCACCAGTCCTAATGGTGAAGATACCAACAGAGTATTCCTTTGCAGGACTTAGTAGCCTAGAACATTTCTGGAATTAGTTGTTCTTTGCTGAATCCTTTCTCTACATAGTACAAATACTAATTTTCCTCTTTATCATTATGAATCTGGATTATTAACATCAGGCTCCCCACAGCTTTCTCCCCTCCACATAGGGGGAAGGAAGAAAAATTCAATTTTTTTTTTTTTTTTTGAGACGGAGTTTCGCTCTGTTGCCCAGGCTGGAGTGCAGTGGCACCATCTTGACTCACTGCAAGCTCCGCCTTCTGGTTCACACCATTCTCCTGCCTCAGCCTCCCAAGTAGCTGGGATTACAGGTGCCCACCACCATGCCTGGCTAATTTATTGTATTTTTAGTAGAGACGGGGTTTCACCTTGTTAGCCAGGATGGTCTCGATCTCCTGAGCTTGTGATCTGTCCACCTCAGCCTCCCAAAGTGCTGGGATTACAGGCGTGAGCCACCATGCCAGGCTGAAAAATTCAATTTTATAGAATTCTAAGTACTATGGTTAAACAACTTAGAAGCCAACAGTAAAAAATTAAAATAGCATTTGGCTGTTAAGGACACTTTAGCCTCTCCAAATAATTCTTATTAAAATATTCATGCAAAAACAGAAAAATACAAAAAAAAAAAAAATCACAACATCTAAGCCAGAAGCAGCCTACTGCTAGCATCTCGATGGAATTTCCTCAGCTGAAAGGCCACTGGAATCATACTGAATAAAGCAACTGATGGTCAGAGAAGCAGAAAATAAAGGAGATTTGCATACTTAAAAATAGGTTTTTTTATTCGTTGTTTTCCTATAGACTGCTTCCACAAGGTCTATATTTTGGGATACTATACATCCACCTCTTGACATGACCAGATTACTGTTTCCCATTTCTATTCATAAGAACCTTTGTTGAACTTGGTTGAATTCTAGCCCCAATGGCCCTTTTCCCACAAATTAAGCTAAAGCTGAAAGAAAACCTACTTAGAGCGATGCTGTGTGGTGAGAGCTAATGTAAGACACTTGCATTTTTTGGAGATAATAACTTAGAGACTGAGATACCATCTATGGGACAAGAAGAAGACCTCTTCTAGCAGCATATACAATATATAAAATGCTAGTAAGTCATAGGAATTGGCTTCTGAGCTGTGTCTTCTATTTTCCTGGTGGAGATTTAAACTGAAAATTAGACCATTGCTTAAATGACACAGCATGAATTTGGGGTGAGGTTATCATACATCCTGATTTATGCTTGAAGTACTGGTGTAATTATGAGTAGTACCCTCGTTTACTCTCAAAAGTATCCCAGCTGATATGTAAAGCACTTGTCTTGGTCTTTGGGAAATATCAGTTCTGGATAGTTCTCTCTTCTCATTTAAAAATGGGTAAATTTAAATGGCCTAGGAATATTTATTACTGAAATAGAGAAAAAATACATTATTCTTACTTAGAAGAGCACACTTTTGAAAATGATTCACAATATGCATCAGATAAGTTTTTTCAGAAAATAACTTATATCACTAATAAAAGATAAGAAGACATGGAAGTGTCAGACAGTGGGTAAAAGCCATAAGGAAATGCCAGGTTGCTGCACAAAGATAACTGGATACAACTGAAAGGAATAATTTTAAGGAAACTAATTGTAAAAGCAAAATATTGCTTTGGAGCTAGACAGTAGAATTGACATTGTAGAAAATCAAATCAGTTAATTAGATGCAAACCTGTAAAGTTACTTCTAAGGAAAACAAGGAAAAATGATGTTTTACAAAAGAGCAAGGCTGTTGTATTGTAAAGGCAGATAAAAAATGTGATTTAAGAATATACAGTTGACTCTTGAATAACACAGGTTTGAACTGCATGGGGTCCACTTATATGTGGATGTTTTAAATAAATATATAGAAAAAATTTTTGAAGATTTATGATAATTTGAAAAAATTCACAGATGAATCACATAGCATAGAAATATTTAAAAATTTAAGAAATAGATATGCCATGAATGCATAAAATACATGTAGACACTTTAATCATTCACTACCATAAAATATACACAAATCTGCTATAAAAAGTTAAAATTTATCAAAACTTACTCAAGCACAAACAGAAAATGGTAACATTCATAGTCTAGAGAAATTTAAACAAATGTAAAGATGCAGTGATAATCATAACTGCATACAATTAATTATAATAATTTTGTTTCCACTTCCTATTGCTATTGTGCTGAACTGAAGTGTTGGTAGTATCTGCTTAAAACGCCATGTGATGCTAATCATCTCCACATGAGCAGTTTCTCTTTCCAGTAAATTGCTTATCTCATAAAAAGTGATAGTGGTTCTTGCCCATTTTTGCATTGTGTTTAGTGCAATACCATAAACCTTGAACACCACCATGGAACCCATACAAAGTGTCACTAGTGATACTGGAAGTGCTCCCAAGAAGCAGAGAAAATTCATGGCATTAGAAGAAAAAGTTGAATTGCTTGATATATATCATAGATCGAGGTCTGCATCCGGGTTGCCCACCATTTCAGGATGACTGAATCAGCACATTGTAAAAAAGAAAAGGAAATTCATGTCGCTCTTGCTGCAGCTATGCCAGCAGGCATAGAAATCTTGCACATTTTATGAAATATTTTTTAGCTCATATTAAAAATACAGGTTTTATGTGAGTGCAGGATTGCTATAAGAAAGAAATACGTACAGATCTAATATTTTTTTTAATCTACGTCATTATATGACAATTTAAAGCAAAGAGAAAGTGGGGAATCTAAAGTTGCAAATTTTAATGCCAGCAAAGGATGGTTTGATACTTTTAGACAGAGTTTTGGCTTTAAAAATGTAAAGATAACAGGAGAAGCAGCTCCAGCCAACCAAGAGGCTGCAAACAAGTTCCTGGATGTCATTAAGAAAATCACTGAGGAGAAGAATATCTGTCTGGACAGTTTAATGTCAATGAAAGTATTCTATTCTGGGAGAAAAAAATGCCACAAAAGACATTTATTAGTAAGAAAGAAAAGCAAGCACCAGGATTAAAGGAAGAAAGGAATAGGCTAACTCTACTGTTTAGAGTAAATGCAGTCACGTTAATGATCACGACTGCCCTTAACTATAAAGCTGCTAACCCCCGAGCCTTGAAGGGAAAATATAAACACTAGCTGCCAGTCTCTTGACTGTACAACAAGAAGGCCTCGACAATGTGAACCCATTTTTCTGGATTGGTTTCACCAATGCTTTGTCCCTGATATCAGGACTATCTTGCCAGTATAAGAGTCTGCCTTTTAAAGTTATTTTGACATTGGACAATGCCCCTGGCCACCCGGATCTTCATCAGTTCAACACCAGAAGTGTTGAAGTAGTCTATGTGGCCTTTAGATCGAGGGGTCATAAGGAACTTTGAAGGCCCATTTCACATGGTACTGGATGGAAAGGACTGTCAATGCTGTGGAAGAGAACTCCAACAGAATGTCACAAAGTCTAGAAGGATTATACCACTGAAGATGCCATCATTGTTATAGAAAAAGCTGTGAAAGCCATCAAGCCCCAAACAATCAATTCCTGCTGGAGAAAACTGTGTCCAGATGTTGTGCAGGACTTCACAGGATTTTCAACAGAGCTGATCAAGAATATGAAGAAAGAGACTGTGAATACAGAAAAAAAAAAAAAAAACGGGGGGGTGGGGGATGAAGTTTTTATGATATGGATCTTGGAGAAATTCAAGAACGAATAGACACCATACCAGAGGAATTAACAGATGATAACTTGATGGAGATCAGTGTTTCTGAGTCAATGCCAGACAATGAGGAAGAAGATGTGCCAGAAAACAAACTGACATTAGATAATCTGGCAGAAGCATTCCGATTATTCAAGACCACTTTGGTTTCTTTTCAACATGGACTCATATGATACTGGCACTGAAATTAAAACAAAATGTGGAAGAAGGATTGATATAATATAGAAGCATTTTTAGAGAAATGAGAGAGCAAAGAGTCAGAATGAAATTACAATGTATTTCCCTAAAGATACACCCAGTGTGCCTGTCTCTCCTGCCTCCCATTTCATCTCCTCCACCCCTTCTGCCTCTGCCACCCCTGAGCCAGCAAGATTACCCCCTCATCTTCCTTCTCCTCCTCAGCCTATTCAATGTGAGGACAGCAAGGATGAAGCCCTTTATGATGATGCACTTCCAGTTAATGAACAGCAAGTGTATTTCCTCTTCGTTATGATTTTCTTGACAACATTTTCTTTTCTTTGGCTTACTTTATTGTAAGAATATAGTATAATAAACATAATATACAAAATATGTGTTAATCAATTATTTATGTCATTGGTAAGGTTTCCGGTCAATAGTAGGTTATCAGTCGTTAAGTTTTTAGGGACACAGAAGTTATATGTGGAATTTCAAATGCACGGGGGTGGGGATTGGCACCCCTAACCCGGCTGTTCAAAGGTCGATTATAGTTATAACCAAGGAAGAAATCATAATAATCGAAAAATAAATTAACATTAGAAACAAAGATCCAAAGAATATCCCATGGTCCAACAAACAAGGGAGCTTGACCTAGTCTAGAAAAAATATTGATATGAAAGAATTAAAATATTCTTTGTAAGCACGAAGCAGGGTGGCGAAGGAAGAAAGAAAAAGAAGCTTCAGAGGGGTACAGGCCTTTGTGTTGCAGAAATGTGGTAACATCTGGACCAAAGCTGTCCATAAATGTAATATTAGCCATATATATAATTTTGAAAAATTAATCACTACATAAAAAGGAAAAAGGTATAATTATTTTAATAATATATTTAATCTACCATATCAAAACATTATCCATTTATAACTGATGTTAAAATTTTAATTATGCCTATATATAGTATTAAGTCTTTCAAATGTGGTGTGTATTTTACATTTGCTACATATCTCCAGTACAGACAAGTCACATTTCAAGTGCTCCACAGCCACAGGTGGCAAGTGGCTACCATATTGATAGTGCAACCAGCCATGCCTCATTTCATGTGAGATGGCAAGAGATGAATAGGTTTCAACACATGTTCTCGTATATTCTTTCTGAGAAAATTACTTAAGAGTAACTACCTAGCTGATAATTCAATATTCATGAATAGAAGGCCTGGTGAAGGTAAGAGCAAGAGAATATTGTGTCTATTTTACATTTTATTTTTTAAAAATAGAGTGATAGTTTGCTAAGAATGATGGTTTCCAGCTGCATCCATGTCCCTACAAAGGACGCAAACTCATCCTTTTTTATGGCTGCATAGTATTCCATGGTGTATATGTGCCACATTTTCTTAATCCAGTCTGTCACAGATGGACATTTGGGTTGATTCCAACTCTTTGCTATTGTGAATAGTGCCGCAATAAACATACGTGTGCATGTGTCTTTGTAGTAGAGTAATTTATAATCCTTTGGGTATATACCCAGTAGTGGGATGGCTGGGTCATATGGTACATCTAGTTCTAGATCCTTCAACACCGCATGTTCTCACTCATAGGTGGGAACTGAACAATGAGATCACTTGGACTCGGGAAGGGGAACATCACACACTGGGCTTATCATGGGGAGGGGGGAGGGGGGAGGGATTGCATTGGGGAGTTATACCTGATATAAATGATGAATTGATGGGTGCTGACGAGTTGATGGGTGCAGCACACCAATATTGCACAAGTATACATATGTAACAAACCTGCATGTTATGCACATGTACCCTAGAACTTAAAGTATAATAAAAAAAAAAAAAAAAAAAAAAAAAAAAAAAAAAAAAAAAAAAAAAAAAAAAAAAAAAAAAAAAAAAAAAAAAATACCACAAAAAGGTGGGATGTTAAAAAAAAAAAAAAAATAGAGTGAAAAACAACAGTGACCTAAATACAGCGTGAATGCAAAAAAAACTGTAACCTGGCAACAATGGGAATTCAAAGCAGTATTTTATACTTTTCCCTATTTTCAAATTGTTCCAATGAACATATTTTACCTTTTTTTAAAAAAAGTAATTTGATATTAAAATATAATGTGTAGTGATTACATAGAAAAGCTGTGAGAAAAAGATAAACTTTCTGTTTTTGTGGAATTATAAACATGGAAGGCTACACGAATCATGATGAAATTCATTCATTCAACACATACTGACTGCCAAATTTGCATCATGTGCTGTGCCTTGGGGCGGTTATCTATAACTAGAATATGTGAACAGCAGAGAGTACAGTTGCCCCTTGAACAACATGGGTTTGTGGATCCACTTAAACACAATTTTTTTCAACCAAAGGCAGATAGAAAACACAGTATTCACTGGATGTGAAATCTGTCTATAGGTAGGGCTGACATTTCCTACCTCCAGTTCTGCAGTATGCATGGATTTCGGTATCTTCAGTGGTCCTGGAACCAGTCCCCCATGTCTACAGAGGGACAACTATATGTGAACACGTTCCAGGGTTTTGCCTGCATGGGTCGCTAAAAAGGAATGATTTTCTAGGTTTTTACAGTGCAGTCGTTCTTACTAGCTATGTTTCGACTTCCCCTTCCACAAAAAGGCTTTTTCATTTACAAATGAAAGGCACAAGACCCCTACTTTTACAAATGCAGCAAGATGGATGCCAAAACAAAGGGACTGTTCTAGGATGCATCTCCTCTCCCAAGTGAGTGTCCTTTCAGAGCCCATCTGAAATGTGGAAGTGAGCTGAGGTTTATTTCACCCAGGTGACAGAGCTATTGGTAAGCTTCTGTGCCTTATCTATATATCTATTTTAGGATAAGAATTCAGAAGTGAGATGATTGTCTCGGGGGCCTGAATTTACATGCTTATTTGAACTGGAAAATGAAGTCAGACTTTTTCCTGAAGATAGGAGTGATCTGGCTGATTGGCATGACAGAGATGTTCTTTTCCAATTAGGTGATGATGTGGCAGATATTTTTCATGAAATGATTGAGCTAAATCTGCAGTTCTAAGGTTTTGATACAAGTATACTGGAGGCACATGCACAATACAAGGTACTCTAGAGATTATTAGTAATTAATAGTGGTAAATTAGTAGTAAATTACTCATAAATTAGTAGTGAATACTAAGAATTAATAATGACTGAAAACTGTTTAAACTTATGATTAAACTTTAGATAGCAAGGGAATTCATCATATTTCAACATTCATTTAGTGGCAACTTGAATCAAGGTTTTGTGAAATATGTAAAACCTGGAAAATGTTGGAGAAGGACATTGAAACAGCAGGATCAGGTGGGTGGGAGGAGTGCAGGACAGCTCATAAGGACATCAGCACAATTGTATCAATAATAAATTGCATAATTTATGCAATTATTTCCGTTCATTTGCATCCCTAGGAGAATGCTGGTTAGTTAAATTCGCAATCAGTGACTAAGGCCAGATTACTGGAGGACCTTATCGCATCTTTAAAATAAATGTATACTTTGCGTAAGTTAAATGTGACATGTAAATTGGGAAGTTTTCTCTGCCAGTTAAGGTTGGCTGTGGTTCCCTGTTAAGTAAGAAGAAATCATTTAAACTTGATACCACTATTTCTAAATGCAAGTTATCCAATGACGTAATTCTTCTCTAATATTGGTCTCTGCATAGCTATCAATGCCGTTAAATTTAATTTGAAAATGGAATCCATATAAAATATTAACCACAAAAGGCCAGTGGTATGGAGAACCCTTTAGGTCCACTAATTATATTGTTCACTCCTGTTGGCTTTGATCTTACATAGGCAGTCACGCACATTGAAAGGTATAAAGACTAGTGCTAATAGTAACACTGCTAAAGACAATAACAGTAATAATTGCTAACACACACTGGGTTTTACTACTTATTAGACACTGTGGGAAACACTCTATATGTATTATCTAAAATTCTTCTTCCCCCAAATGTTATCATTAAGGTTCTAATATAATCATCCCCATTTTACATAAGAGAAAACTGAGGTTTAGGGAAATTAGTTAATACGTTTCAGGGATAAATTATACATGAAAGAGTGAGGAATAAACCCAAGTCTTTCTGAATTCAGAGTCCAAGATATTAAACACTATAGGATACAGCCTCTCTATCAAAGTCTGATTTATTCATAATGATGCTTTTGTTTTATTCATCACCAAAGTGTAGTTGCATGTGTGCGTGTGTATTGTGTGTGTACTTTCTGTATCACTTACAAGAGGAGTGAAAAGACATGGGTGATTTCAACTGCCATGTAATTAACATAGCACATTTGTACCATGAGGCATCTCAATTACTACTAGCACAATTTAATTGGTGATTAGGATGATGGTGATACTGATTCAGACATTATCATCTCATGGGTTTTTGTAAGTGTGTAACCTTTGCAGATGATAGTTGTTAGAATGTTTCACAATGAAAAAGGTATACCTCTATAAAAGAAAAAACTAGAACGTGGTTAAAAATCTACTTGAAACAGTAGTTTGGGGCAAGAATGTACTGAACCCATAGATGTTAAAGGAAGCAGCAGTAGAAAAGAGTCATATTTGGGACCAGTAGACTTTGAGTTAGAGGCTCAAATCTGCCCTTTAATAAATGGATAATCTTTAATAAGTCATCTCTCTACACGTGGATCTCATTTGTAACATAAAGTTGCTGTGAAATCCAAATATGTGAAAGAGGGGCTACTCAAACAGTGAAATGAGACATGGGGATTGCATGTAATAAGCAATTGGGGGTTGGGAGGAATAAATCGTTGATAGCTTTTTGAACCAGAGATCATTTTCCTTTGTTTTGAAGAATTCTTTTGACGACAGAATCAGGGCAGGGACAAAGCAGAACAGTAAGTCCACTGTATGTGTTTAAAAAGAAGAAAAAATGCATTTTGTGTCATATTTATTAACACCGGATAATTTTCTCTAAAGGAATTACAAATTTATGATAATCCCTGGCATTCAATTAGTGTCTTAAACTTGCAAAAACCCTTCAAAGACATTATCTTACTTAATTTTTAGTACAAGTCTTCAAACAACAGTGATATTTTGCAATAATGTGCAGATGGTTACATAAATTCAGATATAATCTGATGGTGAATCTCTATCCTGCCACAGTTTGAAAATGGACATAAGCTAAAAGTTCTCATTTTTGGGGGGTGGTGAAGGATATTATCCAGGACTAACTTCTTACATCAGAGAGAAGAAACTGGCATCAACTAACCAAGATATTCCTGGAATTGTCTCCCCTATTCTGGATATTGTAGTCAGCTGCCCAGAACCATCCCCATTTGATTTAAGAGCCAAAGCGAGCAATTGCCACCAGGTGGCATCAAACTGCAGTCAGAGACCAAGATATTGACTTAGTCCCAGGTAGTTGCCAGGATGACTCTGACCAATGACTGCATAATAACATGACCCCACATTTTAGACTTCTACATTTTTGGACCTCACTTATTTTATTTTATTTTATAAATAATGTGAGAGCATCCCAAGGAGTTAGATGACTTACTCAAGGTCACACAATATCTTACTGTTAAAGACCAGAACTCAGTCTCTCGGTAGTAGAAACCAGGAGTCTAATAACTTGGGTTCACGTTTCAGTGCAGCTATTCTTAATCATGAGATGATGAGCAAGCTACTTACCATTGCTGAGCCTGTTCCTTTAACTACAATTTGGGGGTACTACATTTACATATCTATGTCTTTTTACATAGATATGTAAAGACAAAGCATGTGACAAGATGGTGCAATAAAAACATAGTGTGCTATAGCATACTATGTGAAACTAAATGTTTCTCTCTGATCTCATACATTAATAACTTTAATTATGCTCCTTTACTAAATTATAAGGATAGTAAATACTTGATAATTGAGGCAGTAACTCTCAAGGGTCTACTATTTTTTAAAATTCAAAAATGCATTACCAAAGCCTAAGAACAACAAACATCTTTCTGCTTAATTTAACAATCAGTGGACTAGAGTGTATTAAGTTATCTACTATGTGCTCAATATTGTAGAGGCCATAGAAAAAGCTACATCATGGTTTCTATTCTTAAAGGGCTAAATAACCAATCAGAGAAATGGAAACAAATGCAAACAGAGGAAAATCAGATAGCAACACGAGTCTTAGTAAACACTAGGTCTTGCAGAAACAATGGCAATGCTTGTGTTATTAGAGAAGAGGGAGATGAGTGAGCTCTGTGGTGGTGAGGAAAATCTTACGAAGAGTTAAGAATTTGATCTTGCCCTGAAAGTTGGGTATGCTATAAACAGGCAAAAAGAAAGAGATGTTAGCTATTCTGATTCATCCCATTGCTTTTCTCTGACCCAGTGGTTGCATTTTGGTTAATATGATCCCAGAAGCTCCAAGCAGATTCTTATCAGGACAGTTTTGTAATAACTGCTGACCTATCAGTAAAGAGTGTTGAGAGACATGCATGGAGTATAATTTTTCAGCAACTTCTGGGCAGGTGCTGCTGGAGAAGCAGCTCCCTTTTAAATGTATCAGCATTTCCTCCTGTACAGTGCATGAAAGTTACTCACAGTTTGTATCTGTGCCAGTAAGATGAAGGGAATGCCTGTTCCACACACCAGTGGTAAGATGTGTGATTTCACCCTTGGAGAATTTGACATAATAATCGACTTTGATGATTAATCCATTGTAACAGGAGGCTCAGCATTGGTGGAGACGAATTTTCTGCCTTAAGTGACTACCCTGTTGTGCTATATTCTTGAAAACCTTTGGAAGTTGATATACTACAGGAAGGAGTAAGGTTGTAGGCCTTGGGAAATCACTCTGATTCTTTCAGACTCATGAAAATCACATGAGGTGGCCATCACTTTCCTTTTGGTGTCTGGATTTGACTAAATCAAGAGGATCTTACAGAATAGACCTCTCCTGGGAAATCCTTGATAATAAGAGCACATGATCTCTCAACAACGTTTAGAAAACTTCCTGCAAATCATGTGAAACATTCGAGTGGCTCTCTGGAGTTACTGCTGCCATTTTAATATACCTGATAGAGGATTATCACACACAGTATGAATGATACATACACACATATAACACATATATGTAAACATATGTAGATACATCTGTATGTATGCATATATATGTGTGTAAGTAAACCGGTTTTATATACACATACATATAACAAGTCTAGTAGACATTCATATGCAATGTCTAATATGAGAACCATTTGTTCCTCATGTTTGCTCTGAAATGCAGAATTACTGTATTGGTTTTATCTATATTTTATAAGGATAAAATTTTATATGGATAAAATGTAGATAAAATCAATATATGAAGATTTATATATGAATATTTATTTACATATATTTTATTTATATATTTATATATAAATATGTTTTATATGTATATATGTATATAAAACAAAGAATGTCCACTAAATTTTCTTTCCTATAATACCTTAGGAGGTCAAATAAAGAAAAGAAAAGAAAAGAAAAATTCTTTTTTCCTGCCAGCATCTCTTTTGTCTGGTATCTGTCCTCCAATGTGGCACTTTATTTCAGATTATGGCATCTCATTGCTTAGAAATACAGTAACTCTGCATTTGAGAGAAAATAAGATGAAGAACCAGTGTTTCTCATATTAGACACTCCATATGAATCACCTAGAGCGAATATGAAAATTTCAGTTCATTGGCCCCAGTCCCAGAAATTCTGAATCAGGAGGTGTGGGGCAAAGTCCAAGAATCTACAATGCTTGTTCCCTGTTGAGAATTCTGAAGCAGATTTTCTGAGACCCACAATTTATAAAATATGAAAACACCAGGACTGGAATCAGCCACATATAGGTTGGATTTGGAACTCAATCATTCACTAGCTATACTTTGCTGAAAAAGCCAGTTAATCCAGATGATCCTTATTTTTAATGTTATTCTGGTAAATGTTTAATATTTGACTCTGCCAAAAGAAAATGTATGCATATAAATAATATACATATTTTTTAATAAATTTTACTGATATATGTAGTACATAATTTATACATGATAATAAAGTATATAATATTAAAATCCATATAGTAAATTAGTATATTAATTCTCATGGAATGTTTTTGCCTACCTCTTGACTTTTGCCTACTTCTTTTTTTTTTTTTTAAGAGATGGGGTCTCACTCAATAGCACAGGCTGCTGGTGCATTGTGGGACAATCTCAGTTCTCTGTAACCTTGAACTTCTGGGCTTAAGCCATCCTCCTGCCTCAGCCTCCTGAATAGCTGGGACTACAGATGCATACCACCACATCTGCCTAATTTTTTATTTTTATTTTTATTTTTTGTAGAGGTGGGGTCTTGTCATCTTGCCAAGCTTGGTCTCAAACTCCTGGGCTCAAGTGATCCTCCCATCTTGGACCCCCAAAGTATGGGATTACTGGCATGAGCCCTTGTACCTGGTTTTGCCTAACTTTTGATTCCATAGCCAATCTATGATTGCAACTGAGAAACAAATATATTTCCAACATAAGTGTTGGTTGCTCTTTCTGTTTATGTTAACAAGTAAGGCAAAAGTGAACACCAAAGACCTATATCAGAAGTTCACTTGTTTATCAATGGTATAAGCAACTTCTTTATTGAAACAGATAATAATTTCAGATATCAGAATATTATTTCCTAAAATTATTATGCTATTCACAGTGTAATGGCTGTAGACAGACACACTTTTATATTTAATTTGTATTATTAGTATCACTTTTTAAAATATTTTACAAAAGGAACAAAACAATAAACGAATGCCTAACTTGTAGCATTTGCCAATTTCTGTAGTGTAAATACTCTCCATAGTGTAAATACTCTCACTATGGACAATTTCAAGCTACCAATGTTATGCCACTGAACAGAAAGTTGGGAAGTAATGTTCAGTAGCATACATTATATAGTATTTCTACTATACAGATAAAACAGTCATAAATAAGCTAAAAAGCATAGATAATAGCGAAGTGTACTAAAATGATTAAGTGATAAGTTTTGAGTACTTATTACCTTATTAAAATATAATTTATTTAATTATTAGCTTATATAATTTGAATTTAATTAGTGTCTGTGTTTAAAAACTGGCCCAGAAGTCAGGCAAGAGAAAGAAGTGATCCAAAAAAGATAGGAGAAAGTCAAACTATTTCTCTTTGCAGAGGATATGATTCTATGTTGAGAAAACCCTAAAAACTCTACCAAAACGCTCCTACATCTGATAAAAGACTTCAGTAAAGTTTTAGGAAACAACGTACACAAATCAGTAGCATTTCTATAAGCCAATAAGGTTCAAGTTGAGAGCCAAATCAAGAATGCAATCTTATTTACAATCACAACCCCCCGCCCCTCCACACACACCCTAGGAATACATCTAACTAAGGAGGTGAAAGATCTCTACAAGGAGAATTACGAACACTGCTGAAAGAAATCATACACAAATCAAACATATGGAAAAACATTCCATGCTCATAAATTGGAAGAATCAATATCATTAAAATGTCCATACTGCCCAAAACAATCTACAGATTCAACACCATTGCTCTCAAATTTTCAATGTCATTTTTCACACAATTAGAAAAAAACTATTCGAAAGTTCCTATGGAAACAAAAAGGAGCCCAAGTAGCCAAAGCAATCCTAAGCAAAAAGAACAAAGCTGGAGACATCATATTACCCAACTTCAAACTATACTATAAAGCTACAGTAACCAAAACAGCATGGTACTGGTACAAAAACAGACACAGACCAATGGAACAGAATAGATAACCTGGAAATAAAGCCACACACCTAAAACAATCTGATTTTCAACAGCGTTTCCAAAAATAAACAATGGGGAAAGGACTAACTATTCAATAAATGGTGCTGGGAAAACTGGCTAAGCATATGCAGCCTGGATGCCTACCTCTCACCACATACAAAAATTAACTCAAGATGGATTAAAGACTTAAATGTAAGACATCAGCCTAGGCAAAGAATTTATGACTAAGTCCTCAAAAGCTCTTGCAAAAAAAAAAAAAAAGATGACAAGTGAGACCTAATTAAACTAAAGACCTTCTGCACAACAAAAGAAACTATCAACAGGGTAAACAACCTACAGAACGGAAGAAAGTATCTGCAAATTATGCATCTGACAAAGGACTAATGCCAAGAATCTATAAGAAACTTAAATCAACAAGAAGAAAACAAATAACCCCATTAAAAAGTGAGCAAAGGACATGAACAAACACTTCTCAAAAGAAGAAATACAGTCAACAAATATATGAAAAAAATCACTACTCATCGGAGAAATGCAAATCAAAATCACAGTGAGATGGCATCTCACACCAGTCAGAATGGCTATCATTAAAAACTCAAAAAATTAAATGCTGGGGAGGCTATGAAGAAAAGGGAATGCTTATATGCTGTTGCTGGAATGTAAATTAATTCAACCACAATAGAAAGCAGTTTGGAGATTTCTCCAAGAAGTAAAAATAGAATTACCACTGAACCCAGCAATCCTATTACTGGATATATACCCAACAGAAAATAAAATTGTACGACCAAGAAACACCTGCACTCATATATTTATTGCAGCACTATTCACTATTCCACTAGGATGGAATCAACCCAAAAGCCTATCTGTGGTGAATATATGCCACAGAACGCTATGCAGCCATAAAAAAAGAATGATATCATGATCACGTCCTTTGCAGCAACATGAATGCAGCTGAAGGCCAACATCCTAAGTGAATTAACACAAAAAGAGAAAACTAAATATTGTATGTTCTTACTTACAAGTGGGAGCTAAACCTTGAATACACATGGACATGAAGATAGGAACCAAAGACACTGGGGATTCCACAAGGAGGGAAGGAGAGTCCAGGGAAAGGTCTATAAAACTTCCTATTGGGCACTATGTTAACTGTCTGAGTGATAGGATCAGTAGAAGCCCAAACCTCAGCATCACACAATATAACCTTATAATAAACCTAGACATGTACTCCTTGCATCTGAACGTAAAATTACAATTAAACAACACAAAAAAATGGCTTGAGTAGTCGCCCCAAATTTAATGACTGGCTCTTATAAGCTGGTAAGATTTGATTCCAACATACCTCCGCATCAGATTCCTCACAGTTAATATTGAGGTAATACTCTCTACCTCACAAGGTTAATTTTATGAAGGTTTGCCTCCAATCTACAAGATAGAGTCTAATTACTTGTTTATTTGTTTATGAGCTTTCAAAATCTACCCTATATGATGGCCTAGTCTATTTGTTTTGTTCACCACTATGTCTCATTTCTTGTGATAATGCTTATGCTATATGCCACTACTTAAATTTGTAGAATCAATGAATACATTTCCCTAGTAGCGTAATGTTCTGTAATGTTCTTTCTTCTCCTCTCTTTCTCCATCACTTGTTCCTTACCTTTTTTGTTCCAGCAACATCTTATAACTCTCCACTGGCTCCTCACCAGCCTTTTCCCCCCAATTAACAATCCTACAATAACAGCCTCTGTACTAACTAAATTAATCCAGTTACCAGAAAAAGAATTCAGTAAATATATATTGTTGCTGAATTAACTCTGGAACAAAATGCAGTATACGGTATGTCCTCTAGGAATTTAAATCAAGTTTCAGGTGGGTTAAGAGGCATAAATACATACAAAGACCACAGTCGATATATAAAACCATAAAAAGAAGCCCCATAATAAAAATTTTGATTTTTATTGGCAGAGATTTTGAGTAGCAAAGAAGTTCAGGGGAGAAAGACTGATGAGGCATTAGGTGGTTAGGAGAAACTTTATGAAAAGAACTAAAACTCTATCTGGTCTTCGGAGCATATGTACTATTTTCTTAGGAAGAAAGGACTTTTTATGGAGGAGACATTCAGAAGCAAGGAAAAATGAGACACACTTCTGGGGGTAAAAATCAGGAAGGCTGAGACTTCAACTTATTTCTCCTTGTACAGTGGTGTATATAGTATGCACTCTGTGAACATTTTCCAGATAAATTAATAAACACATACATAAATTAGTAACAAGTTCATATATAGGAATTACAAAGAGTATGTCTAGAAGAGAGGATTTGGGCCAGATGACGAAACCTACTAAGGAAGCATTTATTCTCTTAAGAGTCAGAGAGACCACTAAAGATCTGTTCTTTTAAGTGGAGAGCTGATATATCCAGAAGTATTTAAGGCAGAAATCTGAGGTGTACTAGTAGGGATAGTTAGGTAAACTGTGCATTGGGAAATGAACTGGAGCCAGAAAATTGGCTGGGAAGTAAGAGGAATATAAGATAGCAATGGCTGTTAGTTGTGAAAGAAGGCAACAGCTCTAACAGATACTTTGGAGCAGAGACTGGCAAACTATTTGGGTAAGGATGCATATACTGAGTATCTTAGACTTTGTGTCCCAAATATTCTTGTTGGTATTTTATTTTTAAACTCCTTCAAAAATGTTTTTTAAAACTATCATTAGCTCACAGAGACATAGTTTGCTGACACCTACCTTAAAGGAATACTTTAAAAGAACCTTAATGACCAAGTATGTGTAAGGAAGAGGGGAGAACCAAAAATTACATCAAGATATTAAATTGGCTGAATGAGAGGATGAACAAAAAGAGAGAATGAAGCAACATCACAATGTAGAGAAAAAGTAACATCACAATAACTCACTCCCTTGAAGGGATTCCAATTGAATTCTCGTACTGACCTTAGGAACAAATTACTATCATTAGAACCACTTCAATGATGAGGAAACTGAGACACAGAGAAATTAAGAAAATGCTGAAGGTCATCCCTCTAGTATATGGACGATCTAAGCTTTGGCTTGGAAGTCTGCACTAATAACCACTGCACATACATATACCCCCCCCACCCCCCCCCACACACAATTTTGTGCATTTTTAGAAATGTTAAGACTGAGGTTATGACAGAGTTCCAATATTTAAAATAAATTTACACTTTCTAGGGTAAAATTGATTACCAAAATAATTTCTTTCTTCTCATTGCATATCTCTCAATTTGAAGATAGACTATAGGAAGCTCATAAATGCAATTCTCATGTCCTTCCATGCATATAAAAGAATTTCCTTGGACCCTCCACTTACAAATTAGGTATGTTCATATAACTTGCTTAGGCCAATGAAATCTAGGCAGAAGTGATATGCCCATTAAGAGACAATGGGCGATTTATCATATATCCCCCTCCTTCTAATTCAGTGGTCAAAGAAGCCCATGTTGAGGTCTACTATCTTCAATATCTGAGTGAATACAAAGGACAGAAACTCCCTGGTGACCACATTAGACATGCTGCATAAATGAAAAGCAGTACTTGGTTTTACAGACCACTGAGATTTTGAAGTTGTTTATAACTGCAGCATAATTTTATTTATGCCAATTACTACACAAATGTAAAGATTTTTTTTTTATCTTGCTTGAACTAAGAATGCTTCTTCATGAAAAAAAAAAAAGGATCAGACTAAATAATGGCTAAAGAACCTTATGAGTCTTATGACAAAACGATGTAATTTTGTTAATGCTAACTTTAAAAAGTATGTAACCTACCAAGAATTAAGCAGACTTTAAAAAAAAAATGTCCCCATTTCCTGGAACAGATTGAAAGGCTAGCATAGATTTAAAGCTTGTACAATGCTTAGATGTAGCCAAGGTTTGCAAACCCCTCTGAAATGGGTCTGAGTTTTGAGTTTCATAATGAAATCCAAAACCTTAGGAGAGAGTTTCACATTTCACCCTGAAAGTTTCATAAGGCTTAAACTTTCGTATCTTTTTCAGGTATCATACTACAAAAAGTTCCTAAAAATTTTTTTCTTTAAATAAATAATGATTATTAGTGTCATCTATTAAATTCAGAATACTCTGCTATTCTTTGTGTACAAAGATAATCTCACTGACCTACTCTCAGTTAAATATTCACTCCAAGTTAATTTTAATTTCTGGTTGATCCTGGACCACAATTTATTTGCCTCAAACTTTTAAGTACTGTAAGCAGTGGCATACATATTTTTAAAAATCTGGTTGAGCTGAGCTGTGTAATCTGGAAGCCATGGGGCTAAGATATCTCTGGTGAATGAATTTCTTAATCTTAGCCCTGTAGCTCCATGCTACTAGCCCAATGAGATGACTTTTAGAAGAAAAAAGAAAACATCAAGAACACTTGTTTATCTTTTGACCAACTCCATTAAGATATGCCTAAGGCCAATAATATAGACTATAATAAAACTGGGCAAAAATAGCTATGTTTTTAAATTTTATGAGGTTATATTTGAGATTTCCATAGTAAAAATCAGATTGAGGAGTGAAAATGTTGCGTTCAATGATTTACTTTAAATCAAGGGCAAAAAATTGTGAGTCACGTCTCCTTAGGAATACTGCTCCAGGAGTCCCTTTTCTCCCTCTCTGACCTTTTATAATACACACTATCAAAAGGCACATCAGAGAGCCCATCTTGTTCAGGTTCTCCCCTTTCTCTACTACCAGAAAATAGAATAGTTATTTGGTCAGCACCATGTTTATGCTTTGAGTCCCAAATTTTGTTGAAGTAATGAACAATTCTAATTTAAATACATTCCTACTGCAATGCAGCAGTTGTGCTCTGTGAAGAGAGTTCTAAAATGTAAATAAGAAACCATGGATGATTTTACTTTATCACCTTTGATTCAACCCATGGCATATGTTTATAACACAGGAAGTACTTTATTATTTGCCAAAAGAATGGGTTTTAGCCATTTTGTATTCTTCCTACTCAAAATTTCTATATCTGTAAAATGGATATAAAAACTCTTATCTATTAATAATAGACCAGACACGATGACTCAACGCCAGTAATCACAGCTCTACGGAAGGCTGAGGTGGGTAGACCGCTTGAGCCCAGGAGTTAAAAACCAGCCTGGGCAACATGGCGAAACCTAATCTCAACCAAAAATACAAAAATAAAATAAAATAAATTAGGTGGGCATGATGGTGTGCACCTGTAGTCCCAGCTACTCAGGAGGCTGAGGTGGGAGGATCACCTGAGTCCAGGAGCTTGAGGGTGCAGTGAGCCGTGATCACACCACGGCATTCCAGCCTGGGCAGTGGAGGGAGACAAAACAAACAAACAAACAACAACAAAACCCCAAGAAAACTCCTATCTCACAGAATCATGATGACATTAAAGGAAATAAAGAACAGTGAAGCTGTTTGTAAGTGGTAAAACAATATACACAATTAGATATCTTTATTATACAAAATCCTGAAATTACTAGACCAGTTAATATCTAATTTTTCATCTTTCATAATTAATGTGATATAATATGATGATTCTCCAATTATTATAAGAATATGGAGGTCGATGACACAGGTTTTACTCTTAAAAGCCCAAATAATCCCAGATCTAGTCAATTTTTTACTTCTAGTGGATCATATTTGTGGCTAATTAGAGAAAGTCAAAACTGTCAGATCCCTCCTAGTCTTGTTGGGACTAACTGACAACCCAAAAGACTACATTTCCCAGGTTCTCTCGCAGTTAGGGTGGAACCGTATGACCAGTTCTAGCCAATGAGCTGTGGACTGAAGAGTTAAAAAAATTATTTTCCTCTGGCTAATCCCTAAAGTTTTCTTCAAGGGATTATTCTTTGAGAAAAGCAGCATTCCAAGATGACAGGAGACTTATAACCTGAATGTCTATGAGGTAAAGTGCATCTACTCTCCCTATTTTCGGTCATATACATTGGATGCTTATGTGAAACAGACAGTTTGTGGGGAATAAGGAATTAGTGCCAGACTATCAGTCATAATATAATTTAATTCTTTGTTTCCTTCATTGAAAAAGTGTTGCTACAAAACAATGTCACCCGACTAAACAATGTGCTTTCTGACATAGTATTAATACATTTACATTTTGATACAGATTCCTTATCTTGTTATAAACCAGTAACAAACAATTCAACAGTTAGCAACAGTGCAAGGCCATGCACTGAATTGCACTGATCTTACCTACCCTGACCAATAGACAAAGACCCTACAAAATAGAGACAGAGGTTGTAGGTGCAGGTTGCGTATTCCCCAAATGCCCCACTAGATGAGGTACATCAGATACATCTTTATAATTAGATATGTTTCCTAGGATGTGACAGTTTATGCTTGTTATGCCACACTAATTGCACACCTTATTTCACTAATTGTCCCATTTAGTATGGTACATTGTTTGGTAAACTTTACATAGAGCCTCACCTGATAAGATAGAAGGGGTATTTGGGGTAAGAAAAAAAAAATGATGCTTTTTTTTTTTCTTTCTTTTTTTTGAGACAAGGTCTTTCTCTGTTGCCCAGGCTGAAGAGCAGTGGCACGATCATAGCTTACTGCACTTTTGATCTCCTGGCTCAAGCAATCCTCCTGCTTCAACCTCCCAAGTGGGTTGGATAACAGGTGTGCACCACAGCAACTGGCTATTTTTTTTTTTTTTTAATTTTTAATGGCGAGGAGGTCTCCTTATGTTGCCCAGGCTGTTCTCAAACTCCCAAGCTCAAGCAATCTTCCCACCTTTGCCTTCCAAAGTCATGGGATTACAGCTATGAGTCACCACACCTGGCCTAAATACTTTTTAATCTACACTACCATTAAGTATTTTTCATAATAAACCATTATTAAATGAGTGATTAAAACCAAGACGGGCTGGGCGTGGTGGCTCACGCCTGTAATCCCAGCACTTTGGGAGGCCGAGGCGGGTGGATCATTTGAGGTCAGGAGTCCAAGACCAGCCTGGCCAACATGGTGAAACCCTGTTTTCACTAAAAATACAAAAATTAGCCAGACGTGGTGGTGCACACTTGTAGTTCCAGCTACTTGGGAGGCTGAGGCAAGAGAATCACTTGAACCTGGGAGGTGGAGGTTGCAGTGAGCTGAGATTGTGCCACTTCACTCCAGTCTGAGTGACAGAGTGAGACTCTATTTCAAAAAGAAAAAAAAAAAAAAACAAGAGGAATCATCAGTGATTTACTTTTGCTATCCTCATTATCAGGAACAAAAAATTACAAAAAAGAAATCTCTAGAATACATACAATATCACAGTTCCACAAAATAAATGAGGAATGTTTATATTGTTTTAGAGTAATCCTTTGAGCATTTTAACCAAGTTGACTAAAACGAATTTCATTTCCAATGTGATTTTACACAATAGCCTTCATTTTTGCATAATGTCATATGCTTTTGTGCATTGATCCTGATTTTTGTGTTTTAGGCACTATTAATAATTTCAAAGCTGCCAAAGTCACCCTTGTTCATGGACTTAGAATTTTCACAAATCCTATGTATGTTTAGATTTGAATTGTATCATAACTTTTAAAGGCAGTATAGCAGTTGATCACTGGACTTAAGCAGGTTGGTTTTAGCTCTTTCTCTTATTATCTGGGTGGTTATACTCAGCTTATTTAATGTCCCTAAGACTTAGCTCCTTCATCAATAAAATGGGGATAAATATATATATTCACAAGCCTGGGATTGCTGTGAGGATTAAATTAGGTAGTGTGTTAAGGAATATATAAATCGTATGGTGCATATGAAAGTGAAATTGCATGTGAAGTTATTCAATACTAGATTTGGGGTAACTTATTCCACATTTCTGAAGGAAGGGTGTCTATTAGTTAAACAGTCCTGCAGTCTCTCTGCCCCACCATTCACTTTTGCCTCAGTAGAAAAGGGCTGACTTTTCTAGTAAGTGAATTTTGGAGAAGGAACTGAGTTTTGACCCTTCTTCTATTCCTTCACTTGGGAGCCAGCTTACACCCCAAGCACAGACCTTCCTTTGGATCCATTTTCACCCAGGATAATAAGGAGTCATCCACTGCAGTCCGTGTGGCTCTGGGAGTAAATCTAGTAAATTCTTTGATGCATTTTGAGGTAGTGCACTTGGTCACACATGTTCACTATTATCTTTAATCACTGTGATCCATTAAAGCTGCTATTTTGATCTTCATCTGCCATATGTCATATCTACCTTTCAAATAGGAAGGAAAGGAAGTACTACTTATTGGTCCCAATTTGTATGGTAAATTATTTGGTCACATCTACATAGGGCTTTCCCTGATAGATATAATGAGAATTTGGGGCAAGGAAAAATGAACTCCTTGGCTCTAATCTCATGACTTTGGAAGGCAAAGGTGGGAGGATTGCTTGAGCTTGGGAGTTTTATTTTTTCTGGTCAAACCCCAACAGAAATAATGTTCTGTAATGAAAATATAAATGACACATGTTATATATTAGTATTTATTGTAGCTTTCGTATTTATTATGCTTCTTTTAAAGCATAAAATAGTCTTAATCTTATTTGTATATTGCATACACATAATGCTTTCATTCTTTTTTATTAAAAATTTTTATTCCCCAAATATACACTACATTAAATTAAATATCTTCATATAACATACTGATTTTAGAATCAGAATATATGTACATATATATATATCAATTCAGAAAACACATAAAGAGGTAATTATACTAATTTAATATGATAACATGCTTTGACTAGCTTTCCAATATTAATATCATGATTAAAACTTAATCCCTTAATTATATACTGGCTTAGAGTTTACAAATGCTCTCTCATCCATGATCATTTGATCCTGTCATCTTGTCCTCCATTTGACCAGGTTGCTTAAGGTAAAGGGCTGTAGCCACAGATCCCTACGACGAGACTAACTGACTAGAGGAGAATTTAACTTGCAACTTGAACCTCTCTGGTATTCTGTGCTAACCAGTGAACTAAACGGTCAACAAGGAAACCTCATCAGAAAATGAACTGGGATTCATACAGGGGATATAGTGCTTTTGTGGAGTTGAATTGTAGTCCACTTTCCCTTATGAGGCAGCACATCTTATCTAAGTATTGCAGATGTTTCTCAAATGGCCTAATAAATATTAGAATATCATCTAGGTAAATGAGGTAAATATGTCATTGGAATCTTGCAGCCTTCCATAATTAAATGCAACACACTCGCTTCTTATTTTCTTTCTAGCAAGCTAAACTTGGCTGGCTTGAATCACCCACATATTTTGATAGTATTCCTCCCTAAGGAAAGTGGGATTCATTCACCTTGGCAGGGGTGGGGGCTGAAGAGTGAAAGAAGTTACCAAATTAGCATGATATAGCTTAATTAATTCTGTATCCTTCAAGCATAGAGAGAACCATGTACTTCAAATGTAAGATACCAAATCAATCAGACTAGAACTCTAGCCACAGAAGAGGGCATGACATGTCAGAGAGCGTCAGTCTTTAAGCTGCATCCAATTTTCTGACAGATTCAGGATTTAGAACAGATAGTTTTCTAATTTTTGTTGATTTAAAGTAGTCCAACATACGTATAAAGAGAGAGGAAATATGTAGTTTTATTTCTGCCAAATTTTCAGTAACGCAAAATCCACGTAAAACCAATTTAGCAATGTTAGCTCTTTTGCAGGTTCAGAACTTTGTCATCCAATTCCAAATGTTGAGAGATAGAGAAAGGGACAGAGAGAGGTGGCTTGGTGTTTTCCTTGTGGTCAGGGTGAAGGTCCTCTTGTGTAGGCAAGGGGCTTATGTGGTTTGAATTCACTACTGGTGCTAAAGGAGAGAGAACTCAAGATTTATTATCTGCTTGCCCAGATGTGGGGCATAAGTGGAAGAGGAGAGGTGAGGCCTAGAAACTGTCAACAGTCAAACATGAAGAAAAGGTAACAACACTCCTCTTTATACCAACAATTACAAAAATGAAGGGCAGGTGGATAGTGATACAGGATCATCGTGGAAAGATATATATTAAAACAACTGATTCTGTAAGTATGACCTGAGCCATATTGCCTTGAACAATGATGATAGTGTTCCTATACAAAGAAATGATTTTTATAATGAAATGCTTGAAATATAATAACTTATTGATCTATATATGAATGCAAACTAGGTTAGGAAAGCCAAGAGAAATGTCTACACATTTTCGGGTTGCCATATGTAATGAAGGCCCATCCTCATCTGAGCACAGTTTACTTCTCTAGTATCCATGTCACACAATCTGTTCTCATGCTGCATAACACTGAGATTCTGCCCATTTCCTAAACAAGCCAAGACCGTATTAAAAAAAAAAAAAAAAAAGCTTTCCACTTTGTGTGTACCTCGATTGCCCTTCCCTTCATTCTCCATCTAGCAAATTTGCCTTATTGAATTACTGCCAAATCCTTCCAAGTGGTAAGTCCCACTCTCCCCTTTGTTTCCTTAATATGGATTTTCTCCCCAATAGAGAGCTCTGTAATTTGTGTTTTTCTATTTACCTCGATATATGAAGAAGTGGGCCTAAAGCTTAAATCTTTGTGTGGATACCACTAAGTGTAGCGCCAAGTAGATAGTGGGTGCTCCATATATGATATGGTATTATCTATTATTAATAAATAATACTATTAATAAAGTTTTTCTTCTGATCTGAAATGGACACATTTTTCTTAATGTGAGTCACTCTCATTGGTTCTTACCATCATGCTAATCCTTGGTCTAGAACCTTCTCTACAGAATATAAGAATGTTTGTCGGGGAGGGAGAAGGAGTCCAAGCAAAACTCATTCCTCACCATTCACTTGGTTATTGTTTCTTTTCACTTCCACACAAGAGAAGTGTTAAAGAACTGGCATAATTATTTTAGATAATACTAGATTATACTATGCGAAGTTTTCTATGAGTCCTGCCTGTCCTAACCTTCCATCCTAACATTTGTGCCTCTTGGCTCCACAGTGTCAGAGAGAAACAAAAAGCAAGGGAGTTCCTTCACTTCCTCCTGCTGCTGATCTGGTTGTCAGAAGTGAGAGCAAGGCACAATGCCAAAATGCATACCCGTTCTCAAATCCGTGATCTGATGTTTCTAGGTTCAGGCAAATAGGTGGAGCACTGAGGTAGAATCCCAACTCCCTTATACACATGTGTACTCTTCTGGGGTTGAGGATGAGCAACCAATTTCTTTATTTACCACACTGAAACACTTGACTTCTAGTGTAAGATAAGGAGATAATTTTGGTTTGCCGTTAAAGAACATTTTCCTGGGAAAAGCTCTGTTCTTAAAATCTGAGAGGAAAAATCTGCAACCAAACATTTTGCACTGAAGCCTGCTTTGGAAGAAGAGGTAGAAGTGGAAAGCTACTGAATGACACAGCCATCATCACTGTTACTATCACCGCATTTCTTGATGCAACATAGCAATTTATGATTTTCAAAGTACTTTTCACTTACATTTGATGCCCAAGATAAACCTCCCTGTAATAAAGGTGAAGACTATTCTTGTGGGAAGACCTAACACAGGCTGCTCTTAATTCTGTGGCTAATGCCTTAGCTATTGTTTGTTGAAACCCGTTTCTTAAAATTAATGCATAGAGGATGCTGATAGTTGGAAACCTGCTTGCTCTTGAAAAACAAAACAAAGCAAAACAAAGCAAACACAAAACAAACACAGAGAAGCAGCCCTTTAAGAAGCTGAGCAGACACTTCCTGTCAAATAATGAACAACATTGTAAGACGGATTTATTCATACTACAGCTGTGATTTGATAACCAATTCTGTTTGGAATTTATTTGTGAAATGTCACAGAATCCAAGATGTTTTAATTATGTTACATTTAATCCAACACTGCTGATTATAAAATCAGTGATCAAGAGTTAAACGAACTACAGTCTAGAAAAGATGTAGAAAGAAAGACTGCTACAGCGCAAGCACATCAAATCTGCTATGTTTGACACAAAAATATATATATACTCATTTTGAAAAATGACTGTAGTTTCAGGTTAACAGTTCTTTATAGTAGAAAATTTACAATCATCGCCATGAAGACTATATTTTCAGGTAATATTCACAAATCCCTAAGGAATGAACTTCCAGGCATGTATTTTGTAGCGTTAAATTATGCATATTTCTACCACCACTTTCCTGCTGTTTAGATGTGGTATTAATGGTACGTTTGAAGATGGCATGGCACATATTACCACCTTTGTTTAGCAGATTTATTAGAAAGTGTTTTAGCTTTTGTGATTTAAAGACCCATTTTCATTTTTGCTTGATTATACAGCACTTTGGGAGGCCGAGGTGGCCGGATCACGAGGTCAAGAGTTTGAGACCAGCCTGGCCAACATGGTGAAACCCAGTCCCTAGTAAAAATACAAAAATTAGCCAGGCGTGGTGGCGCACGGCTGTAATCCTAGCTACTCAGGAGGCTGAGGCAGGAGAATCACATGAACTCAGAAAGTTGAGGCTGCAGCGAGCTGAGATCGCGCCACTGCACTGCACTCCAGCCTGGGTGACAGCGGGAGATTCCGTCTCAAAACAACAACAACAACCACAACAACAACCACCACCACCACCACCACCACCACCCTCATAGGGATAAGGTCAACAGTAGAAAAACACATAAAATAAGCAGCTTTAAAATTCTGGACAATAACCAGCTCTAATACAAGTCATAAGATGTAACAAATTTATCAGCAGGTATCTAATATGTATCATTAATCAAATAACCAGGCAACCAGTGTCTAGTGCTATTTTGGAAACTAGACTGGTACCTATGTATTTCTAAATGCAGAAACCTAGAAAATGTCTGCTAACGTAATAATTCTTCAAAACCTGATTAATTCTGAAAATTACTAAAATCAATTCAGGCTAAGTCGTTCCTCACTGAATATGGATAAAATAACTTCAATATCCATAGCCACTGGTTGCCACGCAACCTGCTGTAGCATTATGGCCGAATAAGCTGGGCTTGAATTTTCTAGGCCCTCTTGCTTTGCCGACTTGATGTTTTGATACTCTAATGCGTCTCAGCTAACTTCCATTAAGTAGCGTTTTGTGGGGTAGTATTCCAAGGTTAAAATGATTAAATAACTTTTATGGTTGATCAAATATAAGCCCTTATTATACACAGTAGGCAAAATCATACATTTTAATTACTTTGTTATCAAAGATCTAAGTATTTACATTTCATTTTTCAATAATAATTCTGAGTTTAGTAGACCTTTCAAAAATACCTAAAATATTGCTCTTTAAAAATATTTGTCATAAATAATAATGAAATTAGTCTAAGACTTTAAATAACATTCATTGAATGTTGAATGTTCAGCATTTTTATTTTATGCCTTTGTGTAGCTAGTTTAGATTAATTTTTTTCAAGGTAATCAAATTAATTATTTGAGAGTTTGCATTATATTTTTCACTTTGTAACCATGCACAAAATAAAGAAAACTGATCAATATTTGATCACAGTTATAGCACATTAATTCAAAGTTAATTTTCAGTGGAATCACTGCTATTATTCACTGTTGAGAGGTGTTATATGAGTATCAGGAAAAATACCCAATCTTTATAAAAAGAAAAACATTTTAAAATAGAGGCTTAACAAAAGAACTATCTCATTAAGAAAAAGAAATTCCTTTCAAAACAATACTCCAAAATATATGTTTAGAAAAATACCAATGTGGCTTCATCTTATACCTTTGAGTTTGTACAAATATGAATTATTCTTGTATGAAGAGTGAATCAGAGTGACCAAAATCTCTTTAATAACATCATCTCTCTTGGAAATCCACTTATTATCAAAATGGAAAGCAATTTAAAATCTAGCCATTAACCTCTAGCACTTATGTAAAAACAGATTTATTAGAATAGGAGAGAAATACCATTTTAGTAATTTACACTATAAATATTTCAAAATAAAAATATTACCCTCCACTTATTACAAAGGAAAGTGAATATGTCAAAATTCACTCACATTTAATTTTAATGGCAAGATGTTCAGATAATTACACCTTATAGAGAGACCCAAATTTGCAATTAAGTTCAAATAGATTTAATATTGCTTAAGTCTGACATTAGGTAAATTAAACTGCAGATCTTTTTTAAATAACTTATGCGCTCATTTTTACTTGCATAGTTCTAAAATTCGTTGGCTTAGGTTAATGTATTAAAATAGCATCTTGCCAACCTCTTCCAGGCCCTCAAAAGAATATAGCAAGGAGAGAAGAAAATGACACTGATTTTGATTGTATGGGAATTGGAAATGGAAATACTCTGGGTGAAAAGATATTATAAGTCAAAATATTAGTATGTAGGCAAGCTAAACAACATTGAAATTGAAGCTGTGTAACCTTGTTGCAATCATAGAGTCATATAATTTTTATTATTTTAACTATGTAACCAATGTTTATGGTCAGGGAACTGTCTAATGTATATTTTTATATCTCTGTTCTTCAAAAGTCTCTTTGTTTTAGTTTTTGTGTAATCTATGAACTTTGTTCATCTAAAAGCTATAAAATGCTAAATCAAGTTTTTCCAACTTGAGAATATTTCTACTAAATAAAAATGTCTCAAAATTTTTAAGACAGGCATAAAAAAATTCAAATTAATATATTCCTTTTTATATTGATTAAAGAACCAACTCTGCTAAGAAGTAACGAGAACATTTTTATGATTATTTTTAATAACAAATGATACATGAATTTAAGAAAGTGAAAAGCGGTTTCTTTGCTATAAATTATCTTGGAGCTTTGAAAATGTTGATATGCATTTTGCAGTCCCCAGTGACTTGCCCAGTGTATTCACTATGGATGATATCCCTTCTCTCTCCATGTCTGCCACCTTCCCTAGTGTCTCTTCCACTTTGCAAGCCCTGACCTGGAATCCGAGAAATGCAGAAATTGATAACAGATTACCTAGTGAAAGTTGGAAAGGATATCCTGGCTCATGATTAAGGGAAAGGTAGAACTAGTATTCAAAGGTAATTAGCACTGATTTCAATTCAAGCCACGTCAACAATTTCTACTGAATACACACCATTTGCATAGAGCTAAATTAGGCATTGTGAAAGACATGAGAGAAATATGAGGGAAAATACATATATTTTAGGAACATATTATGATATATCAAAACATGTGATTCAGAGATCTGAAAATGAATTTAAGGACCAGCTAACCCTTCTTCTCCTTGTTTGAAGATAAAACACAAACTCACAACTATCAGAGACAACGATAAGACCTTCTTCAACTCAGTTTTTTACATGGCTCTCAGAATACAAGGGACATGGCAGAAGAACAACAGTTAACACCATCAGGGAGTCTGAAATTGCTTTAGCCATTCATATTTAGCCATGTTAAAAATACAGACTGGCCACCTCCTTTGAAGTAATGCCACTGCCATGGAAAAAGACAATTTTTAAAATTGTAAACTAAGAATATAAATTTTAAGAAAAATATATCTAATTTTTTTCATGTGCATACTTTAGGATTCTGTGAAAATTTCATTATATAGCAGGAAATACAGTTATACCAGAGTAAATATAAAGCTAAAGAGGACTTGGAGTAAAAGTTTAAAGGATATATCATCAAACTTTAAACAGGCCTTTCTCTGGCCTGGCTAAATTACTACATTTCTTGATGCTGTTTGCTCCTCATAGCAATTGAAAGCATATGTAATTTAACAGCAGTCCTCAATCCTTTAATAAGCCGTCTTTAAAACACCTTACATGGATTACCTATCTGTAAATCTGCTTCCCATGCAGAATGTGACAGCATTATGGAAATTGTTAGTTCAGGAAAGATGGCATATACCAAAGGGAACTACATCTGCACTGTGTAAGATTGTACCAAACATTGGAAGTAATCTTTCAGCATTTATAACACTGCTAAATGCGTAATTAAGATTAAGGGCTCATTCTGACCTTCATTATGGACTGTGTATTTCAAATTTGGGAGGTAGGTAAGACAGAAGTGGAACTATGAAGCATCTCAGTAAGATTGCATCTTTTAAATTATATGAAGTTGGTTTTATCTCATAGACTCGGATTGTTCACATTTGTCAGATTAGCAGATAATCGTGTTCACAGAAAATGGGGTAGAGAATTTAAGATTCAAAAGTTGAAAATCTGAATATATATTTGGCTTAATTCTTTTATTCTAATTTTGAATTATAAGACTTTCATAATCAAATACATATCAAGTTCATCAGAGGTCATCTGATTTATTTATCTGATTTGCGTTTATAGATTATCAGTTTCAAACAGATTCCAGTGAACTAGATCACTAAGTAGAACAACAAACCTGTAAAAAATTAACAGTATGCAAGCCTGTTTCAAAATTACATGCAGAAACTGCCAGAAATAATGCTATTACTCATAGTTTATCAGTACAACAAAACAAAATTTAAGGAAATATAATTTTAAGTTGCCTTTCCAAGTTTTCCCAAGTTAGAGTAGAATAAAAATATTTCATATTTCTGTTTTCTGATAATAAAAGGGACTCTTAAAAAAGGGAGGCAGCTATGCGAATGCTATTCTTTCTTTATGCATATCCTTTGTGAAAAAATATTATCTTGTAAATAATTAGCTCTCTAATTTTTAACAACTTTGGTGGCAAATAAAGTAGAAGGAAGTGAGCCTATACGTGAGTGCTCAGAAACAAAGCACTCTTCTGGTCATAATCCTCAATTTGAAAGTTAAGAGAAATTAAAATTCTTAAATTTTATGCTACATATCCATGTTGAATGAAAGTCACACTTTATTACGCAGGTGACAGAAGAAAGGGATTAAGGGGGAAGGATGTCCATGGTCATGTAAGGGGAAGTGAAGGATTCTTAAAAGACTTACTCGATTTGGTAGGCAATTTCTTCACCTCACTGCTCAGGACACAACCTTAGCTAGACCTATTCCTACAGTGATCCCACTGAGAACACCAGGATGGTGCATGGCAGGGCCCAAAGGGGTAGACCTGGTGAATCCCTAATCTTCTCACTGTGTTCAACAGAGACTCTTAAAGTAAGGTAGATCCATGTGTGCCTACTGTTATATTCACAGCAGGGATGCTATATTAATATGGCACTGTTAGAGATGAGCCCTAATTACTGACAAGATTCATAGTTATAGAAAGAAAGTGGGAAAAATATAATCTAGGCCTCTCCATTAAAGATGAAAAGTAAGACAAAGATTCTGCAGAGAGCAAGAAAATCACATTTTGAGGTTATTGCTTTGTTTTCATTTCCATGTACTTTACAAAAGCACTCTTTTTCTCATTTCTAGAGTGGGATTATCTACACTTAGCAAAGAGAAGAAAAAAGGAAAACTTAACTAAACCCAATATAGAGATAACTTAAATATGTAAAAATATGTGCTACATAGTTCTATAATAGTACATTTACCTATATTCTGCTCATAATATTTTAACTCTCCAATGTCTCCAACCTGTAAAAACTTCTTAAGCATCTTTCTTTTCTTTGGTTTTGAGTGATTCTCAGCATGCATGAATCATTCTGATTTCATCAAATGTGTTTGGTGACTGCACTTAACAAAACACTGAAATGTGAAAACAGAAATCCAAGTCTCATAATCATCCAGGTGTAAATCAAATCTAAACATCAACTTCAGAGCTAGGCTACTACAAGTGCTTTCCTGAAACTGAGTATTTAATTAGTTGATCTCCATCAGTTAAACAAAAAGAAGCATGAGCTAAGTTTATAAAACAATTTCAGGTACAGCAAAACAAAATACAAACCATTCTTGCCTGACTTAAATATTTTGGAGTAATATAGACAGGGCTGTAATCTGTGAAGAGACTGCTGCAAATACACTTTTCTTTCCTTCTTCAAGGTTATCATCTATATTACATATTTTCTCAGGAGACAGAGTAATTTGATCTAACATATTACAGGGAATTGTATGTGGAAGGATTAACAGGAATCTTTATTTCTTAAAAATATTATCATACTATGTCTCTTCATGACTGAATGATATTACATTTATAAAATATGGCAATATTGCTAATGATTCAATGCTGATCCTATGTAGACAGACAGACCTGGATTCAAATTCTGATTCTACTCAGGATGGTTCCTCATTAATTAAGTGGGGATAAAAAATAGTACTTGTTTTAAGGGTTATCTTAAAAAGTAAATGAGACATAATATATGTGAGTCATATGGATTGTCCTGGCTCAGAGTCAATTCTCCATAATAGTCATTATTGTTAATATGCTAGAGTACCACTGATAAAGATGTATGTTTGAAATTTGTTCTTAATGTAAAGAAATAGGAAAATATCTTAATAATAATTGAAATTTCTTAAAATTATAATTTTACATTAGATGACCTACTTGGAGGGAGGTCCAACTTCCTCAATGAAAATTGAATCATATCACTTAGTAAAATTAATGTACTTAATTCATTTAATTAAAAGGAAAGGAGGACCTAAAGGCATTGAGTAATTTAAACCATTTGCTCAGAAATATCCAATTCATCAAATAAACAAGAATTGATTGTTCATCAACTGCCAGGCACTGTGATAATCACTTTACATGAATATCTTATTTAGTTTTTAGACAATATTCATAAAGAGTTACTAACACAGTTTTCGTATTACAGATTGGAGACCTGAGTCTCTGAGAAGTAAAGTAACTTGCTCGATATTTTTATGGTAGAATGATTCAAGAAAAATCAGCCACATTTATTAGGAAGTAGAGACTTTTCTTTAAAAAAATCATAATTGTGATTTTTTTTACTCATGCATTTCTTGAACTCCAAGAAAACAGAAAACTCTATTTGAGTCACTGAAGCAAATAATGAAACTTAAAAAAGTTTGGATAGGCCGGGCGTGGTGGCTCAGACTTGTAATCCCAGCAGTTTGGGAGGCCACAGGGGGCAGATCACAAGGTCAGGAGATTGAGACCATTGTGGCTAACACAGTGAAACCCCATCTCTACTAAAAATACAAAAAAATTAGCCAGGCGTGGTGGCAGGCACCTGTAGTCCTACCTATTTGGGAAACTGAGGCAGGAGAATGGCGTGAACCAGGGAGGTGGAGCTTGCAGTGAGCCGAGATGGTGCCACTGCACTCCAGCCTGGGCAATAGAGTGAGATTCTGTCTCAAAAAAAAAAAAAAAAAAATATTTGGGTAATATATTGTATATTTCAAAATAGCTAGACAATAATATCTGAAATGGTCTCAACACAAATAATAAAATGTTTGAAGTAATGGATATCTTCAATACACTGATTTGATCATTACCCACTGCATGCCTATAGAGAAATATCACATGTACCCCATAAATATGTACAAATATTAGATATTAATAAAAATAAAATTTTAAAAATTGGATAACACACCATTTAAAAGATAAATTTTAGTCAGATTTAGTGGCAAGAAGCATGTCTTACAGCTGTCCATATTGAAAATATATGGCCAACTATTGCAGTTCAAATAAAATTTAAAATGGATAATAAAATTAGATTCATGATTTATGATTAGCACATACAGTATATTCTTGATTTTGAAATGTTTTATCTGGATATGTGCATCTTCTGTGTCTCAGTGTGCTTGACTATGCTTTCCTAAGGTATATTTTCCTAAATGTTGGGCATGTAGTGTAGTATAGCAAAGAAACAACAACAAATAAATGGCTGAGACCTCAGCATTAACAGCTTCATCTGTTCTTCTTTCTCTGTCTTCTTCAAAATGTAACTTAGGATGGAGCTGCTTGTCAGAAGTCCCAACACTCTTGGATGTAGTCATCAAAAATAAAATCTCATAGCATCACTTGCAGAATATGCAGGAAAATGAAATTTACTACAGGCATTTAGTCATAAATGTCCCTTGGTACATGATGAGCATCACAGAGTTGCCGACAAGCCGCGGAATAGCCTACACCAATTCACATAACACTCGACCTTCTCTATACAAGGTTATTTTTGTGAGGGCAAAGCCATTATTCATGGGGCTTTGCTGTTACTCCATTAACTTATTTGCTCATCCAGGAATCACTGGTTCTCTCCATGGAGGACTGGATCAGTATTCTCTTTATGTCACAATTTTATGACGGAAAACAGAGTCCGTAAAATAAACCTTTTTCTCTAATATCTCCACACTTGTGTTTCTATTCCAACTCAACAGAAGGGCACCATGCCAGCATAGCTTAGGCTCTTCTCACGTCACGCTCTGCCCATTTCAGTAGCTGCCCACCTATCACCTCTGTCTGCGTTCCACTTTCCAGTCAGTCCTGCACACTCCCATACTTTCTCTGGAAACGTCATTTTAAAAATGTCATTGCTCTGTGCAGAAAGAATCTCTAGCTTTCTATGGTCTGCTCATCAACGAAAAAAATCTTTAACCTACTATTCAAAGCCCTTCACATATGCCTTGGAAGTAGCTTCCTAGTGCTCTTCTTTACTCTCCTACTCATAAACATTTCCCTCCATCTCGAACAATTTTCCATTTCTTGAATACAAGCGGTTTTGTCTTGTTTTTATGTGTTTGTTTACAACAAATTCCAGAATGAGCATGGTACCTATCTGGAGTTTGGTAAATCACATCCATATTTCAAAGGCAAATGCCAATTCCAACCCTTTGGCTTTGCACAGGCAGAAGTAATCTTTTCTTCATCCATATTCCAATAGATGTTCTGCATTCTTCATAAAGCACTTAATGTATGCTACATTGAATTACATAATTATGAACATCCCATTTGCAGGAATCTGATTATATGATTCAATAATAAAATAATAATAATGCAACTGAATCTTCCATGCCAGTGGTCTTTAAAATTTGTATGTACTTGCACATCCATAAGTAAAATTTTGAGTATGTACCCCCCACATATAGATATTTATGTTTAAATTATTTGCATATTCTACTATACAAACACATTGTAGTCATTATAACACACATACAAATGTTGACATTGTAAAAGGAGAGATTAATAGGTGTTCTAACAATTTGTTTTCCTTGAAATATATGCACCCAACTTTTGAGGCCATTCTGGACACTAGCAGTATAAAAATTAAGCAAATGCTTTTTCTTATCATCTTATAAACTAGGTCCAAAAATAATGTAAAAAATTAAATGAATCACAGCTCATTATGTTCATAGTAGATCCATTATTGTGTTTCTTTGGAGTCCACTCTAGACCCTAAAAGAGCATGACTTGTCCATAATCAATAGCTACTAAAAATGTTTTCAGATCAAAGAAGATTGTTAGCTTTTGCCTAAATGTTTTGCCTGAAGTCAATTTAGTTTATTATTTGAGTAGAATTACAATTTGTATTTTTATAGTTTTTAATAAGTAGAAACATGTTTACCTATCCTTCCTTGAAATTCACAAGAATTGTATGAGATAAACTCTGTAGGAGAGCATAGTTTTTCCATCAATCACTCTAGACCTACCATGTGTCAGGAACTATTCTAGGTACTAATGAAACACCAGTGAGCAAGTAACTCAAATCACTACCCTCACAGGGTTCACACCTCCATGGGAAGAGGTACACAATAAACAAGAAGAAACTAAACTAACATGACAATTCAGAGAGTATAAGTGTTAGAAAGGAAACAAAACATTATGATAAAAGCAGAAAATTATTAGGTAATTGTGGGGAAGGAAGGTATAGTCAAAAATAGTGAGGGTGGTCAAAAAGTCTCTTTAGGAACAGGGCGCTTGAGCCAACCTTGAATGAATAGTCAGAAGCAACTCTGTGAATAGCAGAATGAGAGAGTACAAAATAATTAAAGAAATAGGAATAAGCTTTACGTGTCTGAGGAATTAAAAGAAGGCTAACATAGCTTGGGGGCTATTGAGTAGGAGAGGTAACAAGAATTTCAATCAGAAGCTTTAGAGTCAGACAGATTGGGGTCAAATGCCATCTCCTTTATCAACTCTGTGACTTTGGAAAAGTTACTCTTAGGCAAAAGGTTAATAAAACTGTTCTTACCTTCTGCATGTGAAATTAACTTGAGTGTAACTCTCTAGATAGTTTCTCTAGTAATCTGATAAAAGTTGGAATGTTAATAATATTATTAGGTAATAGGGCTTTTGGTAAAAATGACCACTGATTGGTAGATGGCAACTGAGGTGGGGGAGAATAAATACATTATTCAATAGGTGATGCGGAGGCCATACTTAGAGCTTTTCAGTTTGGTGGCTCATAAAAGACATGCCCCTGGGGGTTTGGGGTGTGAGTTATTATAAGAGATATTAGTTCCTGTGGGTCATGAGGCTTCTGAGTCAGGGCTACTCCCACAGGTATCCAAGGTGAGTCTCATTTCGTTGTACCTGAGCTGCCACCAAAGGAGAAGATATTTCCTGGGCAGCTAAATGGCTAGAGAATGAACTGCTGTCTAGACTTCTGCAAGGACTCCTACTCAAAAGGAATCCCTGGTGCGGAAGCTTGTGGTCCCTGTCCGATATCCTTCTCAATACACTGGCCCAGTGTAGCTTACAGTAGTAGCTTTCTCAGTCTGAAGGTTGGGCCCCTGATGGTCAATGCAAGCTAAATCTGTTTCCTCAACTGTTAAGTGAGAACAATAACAGCACTGGCTTATTCTGAGAATTAAAGAACATCATTTTAACATAGTGATCTTGTGGAGCATCAACGTCAATCAAATGATTCTATAACTGTGAATTATTCTGTTATTAGCCTTATTATGCTTTTACATGTGAGAAAACTTCAGCTTAGAGAGATAACTGCCTTATTCAGGGTGAACCCTGGGCAACATCAAAGTGAAGACGGTAACCTCTCCCTGGCATCCTAATTGAGGTATATGTCATGTGCCATTCTTGCAACACTAGTTCAAGGCTATGCAAGTTCCTTAGGATATTCCACAGTGTGCAGGATACAGAGATGGATAAAAGTTTAGAAGTTCTTCTGCCTCCTAATCTCAAATTGACCTAATGATGTCACTGGAAGAGTAAATATAAGGAAGATCAAGAAGCTAATGGGATAAATCATCTGTTTCCCTTTTTCTCTCTTTCAGTCTGTATCCCCTAGATCATGGACAGCCTATTGATCCCTCTAACTCTGCAGCAAAGCTTCCAAGTTAAAAAGGAAAATAAGTCTCTCAACACCATTATTTATTCAGCTGCACACGTCTTGAACTGCTGAAATATAAAAATGAAACCAAAGCAGGGCATTCAGTTTCTATCTAATCACTTTTTTTAAAAATGCCATGCAGAAGATGTTTATCACAATCACCATCATCATCGTCACCACTGCTGCTGCCACTGCATCGCCATCCATCATGAACAACACCAACTTAATCACGTCCCTGATTCAACAGTTTTCAACTTGTTTAGGCATAAAATAATGACAGAGCTGTGATTGTTTGCCAAAAATTTTTTTTATGAGCATCTTAATAACTAAGTCATAATAACCCAGTTATTTCCATCAAAAAAAAATCTGAATAGCATTTGGTTTGTCTGGGTATCAGCAGAAATGCTTATGTGAATTTAGCATTTATTATAACTGATGAAGTCCTTTTAACTGGAGTGTATTGTAATAATATGTCTGCAAAACATAATACGTCTGTGAAAGATAATGAAATATTTTAGCATTTGCAATAAAAAGGTACTGAAGTCTCAGTTCGTTTTTAACTCCAACAATTATATCAACATCTATGTCTTACTCTTTTTAAAAAGTATGATGTGTGACTTGACAGAATACACGTTAGGATTCTAACATGTTAAGAAGTACAGGGCTAATTAACTTGGTTGAGGTGGTTAGAGAAGGCTTCCATAAGAAAGGAAGGATTTAGATAGGAAGGAAGAGTAGAAAATGTTTAGGTCAGGAAGGGAGTGGAGGTGGATGATGAAAGAGAGGGAAATACATAAAAGATGAACAGCATATGCAAAGGCTGTGGATGTTACAAATTCTGACCAATATGAAGGATGGAAAAAAAGGTCAGTGTAGAATTTGAATAGTAGGTGGGGTAGAGCCACCATATAGGCAATTTATTTGAACACTGATGAGTAATTTATTCTGTATTGGTATGCTTCTTATATGGTCACATTAAAGCTACTGTATTAATATAATATTTCTGAGTAATTTATGTTTACTATGTACATAATAGACAATATTTGCTAAGTACATGATAGAGAATGAGAAGAGTGTCATGTAGTCACGAAGATCTAGACTTATTGTCTGAGCCTTGAAAATAATGTCTATTCAAAAACATATGCCCTGAAAAATATGTGTGTATACATATGTAAATGTATAGAAGACTATATATTTTCCTTCTGATGTGTTCCAAAGGATTTCCTGTGCTATCAAATTTATTTTCAACAAAAAACTATGAATAGTGTATAGATCAAATACATATAGAAAAGTTAAATGTCTTGCTCAACATTTTAAATTATTTTCTCCCATTAAATATTTTATTTCTTCCACCCAAAACTTTGCCTAAATTTTACGTGTCTATATGTTCCATAAATGAAGCAACTAGTGCCAAATAATTTTTATTTTTTGTTTGAATAAAACTACTTATAATAATTTTCCTGATTTATAAAATTACTCAATATTTAAAAGATTATATCATATTTACATTTGCCTTTTATTTTTTACTATTTTCTTCACTATGATTTAAAAATGTCATAAGCAGCTTGTAACTTTGTTAGTAAAATCCTTTGATCCTCATTGTACAGATCATCAGAACTCCTGATCAACTTATACTTAATTGGCCCAGTGTTATTTTATTGAATTTTCCCATTAGCCATATTTATAGGCTCTTCATAATTTAATTTTCTATAATTTTCATTATTTTAGTTAAAACATTTTAAAGTTGAGTAGTTCAACCATTTAAACCTTATTGATTTCATCTGCTTTTCAGGTTATTTATGAACCCACTTTCTTTCTAGTGTTTCTTTTTCACCTGATATCATTGTAAGTGCCCCTTTGATGCCACTTACCCCTTTTAGCCAACATTAATTCACTCAACTTTATTTTCTTTTTTGCCCTTTCTAGCCCTTAGAGCTTAAAAATTTATATTCAATATACTATGTATTCTTCTTTTATTTCTTTCCCTTCTCCATTTTCATAATGTGTTCTTTTTATGTTCCTAATTCTTGATTGATCCTCCCATGACACATCCTTTATGTGGCTAAGTTTTCTAATTCAACATGATACTTACAAGCCTGTTCTAATTTCCTTCAAGTTTGGGATCTAATTTTTTGATGCTTCTGTTTTACTGCTTTAGATTTTGATATCCATTTTTATATTTCATCTACTTGATTTATATATTCTAAATAATTGCCTTAAAGTTCGAATATTATATCAGGTTTTATTATCAATCACACACATAATTGTACTGTGAAAGACTAGAACTGGATTTATATACATGTTGTTCTGAGTTTCTTATTTATACAGTTTACATCTTCTTCACAAGTTTCTAGACAATTTTAATACAAAAAGTAATCCCTTAGCTTCTTGGCTTTTTCATTCTCTTTTAGTACAATGTGATTTCTTTGAATAAATATATGGCAGTGGGTTTTATTAATACATTTCCCTGAGATATCAATATTCTCTTACAAATGTGTAGTTTTGCGGTGAAACTCATTTCAAGCAGTCTAATAGTTCTCAAAAGCTAACTGCTATAATAAATAGACCCCGATATGCATAATGACTCAAAAACAACAGTATGTATTTCTTATGCATTGGGGAGGGGAACAGGGTGGCAGTGTGACCTTCCTCCATAAAGCCATTCAAGAACCTAGGGTGATGGAGACTGATGCCTTCAATATGTGGCTTCCACAGTCATGTTGAGCACCATCTCCATTTGAGCCAGACAAAGGGAAAAACAGCATGGAGAAGCATGTGACCTGCAGTTAGTAACTCTCACCACCATGTACATTTCACTGGTAAAAACATTGATACCACATTTAACATCAGGGGACACTGGGAAATTTGGTCTAGCTGTGTGCATAGGAGGAAGAGGGGAGCCTGGATTTTGCCAAGCAGCTAGCAGTTCTGCCACACAAAGTGAAGGAAATACTATTTTTTCCAATACTAGCAGAGACTGTAAATACTAAATGTGAAATTGAAAAGAAATAATGAAAACTAAAAGGGATGTGATGTGATAAATTTTCTGTAGAAACACTTTAAAGCTAAGCCTTGTCTAGGATGATCGCCTATATGATTTTTTTAAATTTTCATGTCAATACCGTGTGCTAACTATGAATGTTAAAACTTTATAAAATAGCAAAGTGGAAGTAGTTATTTGTCTAAAAAGCAGTTGTGCTATATAGTGCTACACATTATACTATATAATGCAATTTTGGAGACCTAAGTATGCAAAAAGAAAAAAATTGAGGTAAGCCAAGAAATGTTCAGAAATAATTATATTTCCTACATATGTTTCAAACATGTGCTGTTAACTCAGAAGAAATGAACACTTATTCCTTATACCCTGATGCCCTCACATGAACTTGAATTGCTGGCCAGAGAGGAGCCGTCAAGGAAATTTCACAACATGAAGCCTCCAAAAAAATGCTGCTACGGTTCAACACTAAAATTTTGGAAGATGCAGCATTAGTCTCAGAGAAAATGGGAAGGAAATTACAATGTTAAAAAAAATCAAGTAAATGGTACTTTGATAAGCAAAACGACTGTTTAATTGTCTTGGTTGGCAGGCTGAACTAGGAACCCAAATGGATTTCAGTTTAATGTGTTTTCATAACAATGGAAAGCAGACACATCTAATCTTTAATTACAGTTGCCCCCTACCTACTGTACAGGAATGTTGTTAGGGCAAGTAAGATAGAAGATGAGAAGTGCTTTGAGCTTCTTGGTACAGAACTATAGAAATTCAATAAAGTTTAAGGTGTTTATTAATATCACGATCATTATTATAGTCTCAGTTTCTCTCAGTTGGGTTTCATAAGAGCTTCAAATCAAAAGTGGATTTATTTTTACATTAATACTTAGAAAATTATATATCACACAAAACTTCCCGGAAGGACTACTTTCTCTGGAAATACTAGAATTCTCTGTATTATTTCAAGTACAATGAGTTCACTGAGGCTGAATTTTACTTTGTCTATTTTTATGTAGTATTGAGTCTTCATGTCCCCAACATGAAATATCCTTTTGCTTTTTAACAGACACACTTCCAAAAATACATCAAGTGCTTGGCAATCCTGTGAGGATAAAGGTATGCTTCTACATTTTACTTGAGTTACACTCTATATCAACTTCTCAAAAGTGAAATGCAAAAGTTGCAATCTGCTCTTTCCACTTGGATTCAAGACATATTAGAGAAGCTGCCAAAAGACTGACTAAAGTAAAATAAACAGAGATACTAGGGCACTGCTGGGAAAAAAAAAAGTCAGATTTGTGCCTCATAAAGTGTCATAAGAAATCACTTGTGTTTTAAAAAAAACAATGCTTCCACATCTTTTGAGTAGAAAATATTTTGACTGAAAATGCAACATAGGTAAGCACACTATAGATCTTCAATAAATGAGGACATTAAAAATTTTTAAAAGTTTTATGAGGCAACTCATGGTCCCCTTGCTGGTTTTACTTTTCTGCATGGTATTTATCATCTGATACATTTTCCATTTACTTATTTGCTTAATGAACTGACTGTAGAATTCTATGCAATACGTTAGCCACTAATCACATGTGGCTAATTCAATTTAAATTAGTTAGAATTGAAAATTCAGTCCTTAATCTGATTGACCACATGTCAAATGTTCTATAGCTACATGCATCTAGTGGCTTCTGTATTGGACAGTAAAAAAATAGAACATTTCCAGTGTCACAGAAAGCTTTGTTGGACATTGCTTTTAGTTAAGAATACTTTATATTCAATCAAATTTATACTGTTTTCATTTTCTAAAACAGAATTCAAGATGATAGTTTAATACTGGAATTATTTTTCCTATCTAATGCATGCCTGTATATCTTTTATAATCAACAGTGTGAATGATAAAGTTATTACTAAATACAGAATTCTTGTGTTGTTTTAGGAATAAAGAACCACAAACATGTCCGCTGACCTCAGCAGGTAAATTCTTTATGTCGATATAGTTGGAAAGCATCAAATAAGACTTCTGGGATAAGATTAAAATGTCCTACCATGTATTGGGACATGCTAAGCACTAGAGATTTTTATATACTCCTGGTATAAAAATGGGGTCAATTTTATTAACTCCACATACAGATGAGGAAACTGCTAGTTGAGAAGAGTTAGTATGTACCAGGATACAAACTTACCCCACTCCTCTAACTGTAAAAATCCTACTCTTCATTTTATTATTTGCTATATTATTTTAACTATACTGAAAATTCAACTAACCATGTTTTGTTTGGAATTAGCTTTGGTTTTAACCCATGCTAAATTCTCAGCCTAATGAAGTGCTATCTTAGAGATGACCTAACAGCTGCCTATTAATTTCAACCAAATTGCAGTATTTTCTTTTGGCTCCCTGCCACCTTTTCCCCATACCCACTGTCTTATTTTGCAAGACTGTTTGTGCTAATATCTACAAAAATATCTCACCCAATAAAAGCCAATATCTCAAGGTGAAAATTAAGGTAATTTTTGACACCCCAATTTTTCTTCTACTTAAAAAAGTATATATATGGCTATACTTTCAGGACAAAGGGAAATCTACAATGCACACATTTCACATCAAAATCTCAAGTCCTTTGTGAAAAAAGGAAGAGATGTATATAACAAATTAAGTAATAACTAACTAGTGTCATTTCTATATTAAGTATAACTCAGTTATTCTCAAATCCGATGTATAAACGTGGCCTGCCACAACCCTATTCAGGGAAGCTGTAATATACTTCCCTGAGTGTAAATAAGAGGAATAAGCTCATCAGTGATTTCTCTATCATTACTCTACGTTATCATGATATCCTCAGGGTGTTTTAAGTTCTTTGTCCTATTCAACTTGGAATGATCCATCCATTCATTCATTTGCTCATTCAACAACACTTAATAGACACCTGTCATGTACTGGACACCACTAAACATTGGGGATACAAAAATGAACACATAGTCTTTGATCATAAAGAGGTAAATTCTAGTGCTAAACACATGAATTGGGTGGAATTTAACAAGTGTATTAATAAAGATATTTACACATTATTTTAGAAAGTCAGAGAAAGCGTTTCTAATTCAGCCTGGAAAAATCTGAGTCAGCTTCTTAGAGAGGGTAATCTCAGGGCTGATTCTTAAGAGATGATGATGAAGAATAAATCAGAAGAAAGGAAAGAGGTAGTTTTGGTAATTTTGGTTAGACTGGACATAATAAGACATGGCAAAGAAGCCAGAAATATTGCTGTGAAGGAGGAGGGAAGATTGTGTGGGTGTGTGTGGCTGGTGAATGGCTGCTTGTGCACACACACATATCAAAGTATACTCAGACATTTTGTGTATAGAAAAAGACCACAGAAATAGACTCGTAGTCATCCATTGTGTAATTTCTCTACTTTGCATCCTCCCTGTTCCCAATAAAATGTGTCTTGATTCCACGAGGCTGTTTGAATGATGACACTCACTTTATAAATGCAAAGCAAATTCCTATTTGGGAGCTTATCGGCAGTTCGCATGTGCATCGGAAAACCAGAAAACCACTGCTCCTCTGTGGTCACATACCAACGGGGCCAGGCAGAGGTAGAGAATTCCACAGCCTCATTACAACACAGGTACTTGCTATGGCCTGAATGCTAAAATCTCACTAAAATTCTTATGTTGAAATCCTAGCCCCCAAAGTAATAGTACTAGGAGGTAGGGCCTTCAGAAGGTGATTAACTCATGAGGACAGAGCCCTCATTAATGAGAATTATGCCCTTATAAAAAGGGGCCCAGTTTAGGAACTAAACTGCCCTTCCACCCTGTAAGGACATAGAACAAGAAGATGCCCTCTATAAGGAAGACAACATCTTGATCTTGGACTTTCCAGCCTCCGGAACTGTAAGAAATAAATTTCTGTTGTTTATAACCACCAGTCTGTGGTATTTTGTTACATCAGCCTGAACAGATTAAGATAATACTCAAAGTGATTGAACTGAACTGACTCTTGTGCCATATCCCAGAAGACACCCTACCAATAAACTACTTATGTGGAGTGGGATTTAAAGAATCCCATGACGGAGACTGGTTAGATGCTTTCCAAAACAACTTTAACCATATTTTAGAGCATACAGCTGGATTATATTCCCCAGCTTCCCTTGCAAGTAGATACAGCATATGACTGAGCTCTGGCCATTCCTCTCTAGGGTTATTGTAATATTTTCTAAGTTATTTCCGTTCTTCTGTCCTGTCTCCCTATTCTCTACAAGGCAGAAGGAACAATCTTACAAAAATGTATAAATCCGATCATGTTAAACTTTGCTCCAAACTCTTCAATAGTTTTCCATTCTTACAACTGCCTACAAGGATCTATCTGATCTCTTCCATCATAGCACTGATTGCTGTGACCTTATTTTCTGTATTCTATAAAATCTCAGAGTTCAAATGCTCCAACAATACTAGCTCCTTTGCTATTCCCAAAGTGCGTTTGTTCTTCCCTCCACCTGGAACTGTTTCCCCAGATGTCCATCACGTGTAACCTACTCACTATCTTCAGATTCCTGCTCAAATGACACGAGAATGATGATGCCTTTCTGGAAGAGCAAACTTGCGCCTCCTTACCTTGTGACTTGTGCCTCCACCAATTGGTTCCCTTCCTGGCTTTGTGCTTCCTCATGATACTTATTACAGAGTGGCAATATGATGCTGATATTAATCACATGGCTTGTAATGGCTTGAAAGGAATATGTAGCTTTAATTATTCCCTTATAATTTCAATCATTCTTGTACGTCATTTGTGAAACTTTCTGGCCCTCATTTTTCTCATGTCTGAGTTATTCACTTAGTCATTTATTTAATTTTGCCACTTATTTGTTGAGAAGCTACATTGTATCAGGCACTGTATCAGACAATGGAGATAGAGCAGTGACTGAGGAGGCCTCTGGCACAGGGTAACAGCCTTCATGGAGTTTAATCCATTGGGGAAGGCAGACGCTAAACCCTAATTATGAATGTGAGTGTTGAAATAAAGACACAAAGCACACACAACTGAGTAATCATAGAGTCCAGTTATGCCAACTGGTTCTCCCTAATGTCCTTTGGGCTATAGTAATTTATAAGTATATTCTGACACTACTTATTTACAGGGGGAAAAAGGAAGGGACCAGGGAGGGAACTAACAATTATTCAATGCCAAGTGTATCATGAATACATACTGGAAGTTTCTCTAAAACACCACAAGGTAGTTATTACTCTTCCCACTTTCAGATATGAGGAATCCAACACTCAGATGAATATTATTATTCCCACTATAAAGATGAGTAAATTAAGGGATGAAACTCTTCTTAATACACACACACAATCATGTACCTTATCACAGTGCTACTTACAATCTACAGACAAACTATTACTGTGTGGCAGAATATAAATCAATGCACAGTTTCCTTTCTCCAGAAAGTGTTGCTACAAATAATGTCATCAGAACTAAATAGTATGTTTTGTAACTAATTTACACTCTGTGCATTCTGAAAGGGGTAGTGAGGAATGAGACTGTAGTGAGGTAAGAGACAGCATGGTAGGATGGATCCCAGGAACTGGTGGCAAGAGGGCAGGGTACAGACATGAGGAGATGGGGCACTGAAAGGTATGGCTGAAGAACTAAAAAGGAGTCATGTAATATAAAAAATTTATATGACCCTATCTTCATAATAATGAGAGGCCACTGATGACTCATGAGTTTTGATTATCATAAAGAATGCTCTGGTCATACCTAATTAATCATTTGAATTATTTTGCATGTGCAAATTATATTTTCACATCCATTATAAAGGTTTCCATTCCACTTTTAGTGGTTTTCTTATCCATTACGTTCTTTTCATAGTAAATACAGATATTGATGCTTTTTTGTATTTGTGGTAATTAGTTTATATTGCTTGTTGTTTGCTCCTTGATATTTTTGTGTGTTTTTTTTTCATGTAGTCAATAAACAACTTCAGTGGATAAATGGAATAATTTTTATTTTCATATTATAAGACTATAGTTATTATTTGGTTTCATGAAGCATTTTAGGGATCCCAAAGTCTTTTAGAGCTTATAAAAACATTCCACATCCTCAAAGTGTATCAAGGACCCAAGAGATTCTTTTTCTTGTGAAGTCAATTAGGGGTCCAGGCATATTCACTGGTAGTTTCAGTTTCTCTGAGATATCACTGACTGACAATGAAAAAGGCACATAATTTCTCTTTTTTCTTTTATCACATACAAAATAAAGGCAATACTACATACCCAATTCCTGCTTGTCTCATGGAAGACAGTAAACAGATGAATTAGAATGCAGATAATGACATACATAATTAGGAAGCAGAATAAAGTATTCCCTGTGCTTTGGAGGAGGAGATTATCAATTCCAAGGCATTATTATAAATCACAATTTATTTCCGATACTTAAAGCAAGGGAACGGAGAGTGGCTCAGTTCAAATAGCGAGACAGAATTTTCTGATTTCTGTTTCTTTGCTTCTGTTTCACTATCTATTTACATTCTTTGAACTCTTAAAATAAGCAAGGCCAGTAGTAGGCATTTTCAATCTGCTACAACACAGGTTTTCTCATTTAAGAACACTTGTTACCCAAACATCCTAAAAAAGAAAATGGAAGACTTGAATGTCCACAGCTGACAGTGCAGTATTCAAGCCTCCAACGCTTGATATTCAACACTTCTTCAAGCTGATAAAAGTAGCTTCTTGACAAGTATTTTGTTTCAAAATATTCTCATCATCTCTATTTCAAATAATAGAGGGAAATACAGTTTAATAGACTTCCCTAGAACAAAATGTGGAGAACAAATCAACTATTATATATAATTTACCTTATGCAAACTTGCAGCATCGAATTTTGAAATGTTGGTCAACTGAAGCTCTTAGGAGTAAAGTTTCTTGATGCAATATAAAATCTATTTTCCTTTTTAAAAAGCCCAAAGTACCAAATAACTATTATGCATTCAGTATTTGGTTATTACAAAATGTTTTTGTACATACTGCTTTATTTTTTTTAAGACAGAGTTTTGTTCTGTTGCCCAGGCAACAGAACTTCAGGCTGGAGTGCAGTGGCATGCTCACAGCTCACTGTAGCCTCGACTTTCTAGGCTCAAGTGATCCCTACATCTCAGCCTCCCTAGTAGCTGGGACTAAAGGCACACAACACTACCCTCGGCTAATTTGTTTTTTTTTTTTTTTGAGAGATGGGGTTTTGCCATGTTGCTCAGACTTGCTTTTATTCTTATAATTTCATTATGTATGGACTTTCAATAAACCACTCTCACCAGTTAAGTTTCCATGATTTACCCAAGTTTGAGAACCAGTATTTGAAAGCTGGTCTTCAAGCTCCAAATTGAGTGTCTTTGTTAAGCACACTGCAGCTAAATCTAAAAGTGCTTTTATAAACAACAGAGGTAACAAACTGAAATGCTTACAGGGGCCAGATGGTCAACATAAATGTACAAATCAGGTCAGATGAGGAATGAAGTGAACTCCCAGCAAAGACCCTATCTAAATGGGAAGGGGCTACTTGACAATCATTTGTTGCCATGTGGGATTAGGAAACTAATGTTGCCCAATCATCCTACTTTAAAGAGAATGTAGAAATACTAATTTTTAATGTGTAACATCTTCTGAATTTTTTAAATGATGGCAATAATTAAAATTTGCACATAATGCATTTGCAGGTGGCACATAGAAAGTAGGCTATCAACTCATCTCCTCTGTTGCACATATTCTTATCTGATAATCAAATGAGAAAAAATAACCCATTTTACAGATAAAAACACTAAAGATCAAGAAAGAGTTTTTTACTTGTTTAAGGTCACACAGGCTAGCAAGTGGCAGTGATGTGACTCAAAACTCAGCCACTATTCTTTACACTTCATTTCACTGCCTTGATTATTTTGTGATGTATCCAGAAATTAGAGAGAAATCAAATTATGGCATTATATAACTGTGTGCTTCTATTCTATTATGCTGCATTATGCTGATTGAGCCAATGACATAGCACACTCTGCTGTGCAGATATTTCACAGCCACTGTAGCTTGACTGTCACGACCTGAGGGTTGATTTAAGCACTTGTACATGGTATTAGAACTCCCAGGGTGGTTACCAATGGAATAAGAGAGAAAACCGGAGGATAAAAGTGGACAATTTCCAGTTAAAATTACCATACTGAAATTTTGTTAGTTATCAGACTTAGTACACAGCAGCTTATCTGACAAGAAATTGTCCTTTTGGGCATGATTCAACCTAGAGATGTCTGATTTCCTCATATGTGGTGTCCAGATGGTCCTTTCTGCTCTATGTTGAGACCAGGAGGCATAAAGGCCATTTCTAAAACAGAGACAATGAAAGTAAGTGCAGGGTGGAAATGCACAAGACTGGTCAACATAATGTACTCAATCAGATTATATTTTTAAAACCAATTCTGTATTACTGACATAGGCAATTGATGAGGGAGAGAAAAGAGCACTATCTTTTAGAGATTTTGTTGCTAGAGGTGCTATTACATGTGACTAGCAGCTGATTAGATAGGTTCCGTGGTCATATAGGCTCTGAAATAAAATCTGGAAAAGCAAAGAGAGGGCTGACAAAATGCACGACAGAAGCCTAATGTTCTACTTGAGAAATATTGCTTCTCTCTTTCACTGCAGAATTAATTTTGTGCCAAACTTCTGTATCTCCTACATGCTAATGACAGGAAGAGTCAGTGTGTGAGGAGGAAAAAGGTGGAAAGAATTTGGCTAATAAAACAGTCCACGGTAAATAATCCAGGTAGGATGGAACACATAAACTGCACAGTAAATACTTTTTTAAAATCCTCTAAAATGCCCAATTTATGATAAATTCTTATGAGCAGCTCCAATATATAACATTGGATATTTGCATAGGATATTACAGAGCCATGTATTACAATATTCAACAAAAAGAAAATACCTCAAAACACATTTTGTTCATTTGGAAGTACAATAACTTTGTCAGTTAAAATTTGGAAAGCTTCCCAGTTTTCAGCCATAAAATGATAATGCTAGACATATCATTTAAAAGTGGGATCTCCTAGAAGTTAATTCAGTTGACAGGGTCACTTTTAGACTTTATTTTTTTTCTTATGTTTTTGCACTGAAAATAATTCCCAAATCCTATTATTCAAAGCACTGGAAGTTACTATAGCAATTCATGGCTCTGTTCACATTCACAGTACCTCTGAACTAGATAGCTACTTAAAAGAAAATACCCTCTACAATGCAGATCATGGAATTTATGGTGTTTTCAGAAAGGGAAACAAACCAGAGACACTTATTTGTTGAAGAGAATTGTTTAATTTTAGCAATATCATTGTTCTGTGATGATCCGATTCAGCAGAATAGTATTGGATTTAAGGGTGTGGATGCTGGAGGTGGCATGCATGAGTTTAAAGCCTCATTTGTCTTGGGCAATTTACTAAACCTCTTTGAACCTCCATTTCCCCATATGTATGTAATAGTATCTACCTCAACCTCATTTGTAAGGTACTTAGCATAGCATCTTCTCCATAGTAAGCAGTGTTAAGAATTAGCCATTATTATGTTTGTCTAAAAAAATATTCTAACATATTATGTCAGGAAAGAATTGAACTTGAAATATTATGGAAGCATATTTGATTTAAGCTGTGTTGTTCTGTTGGTGACAAGGGAGAATGATAAGAGACTCAATGTGAAATATCTAAAATACCTGGGCTGAAAAACTAGTCCACCGTTAATATTTTTTCTGTATTTAAAGTACCATATATTTTGGTTTCTTCTATACTTCTTTAACAAGTTTTCAGATATTAGAAATGAATCTATATTAATTAAACTAAAACATGTTAAAAACATTTTATGCATTTTAGACACTTTTGGACAAGTTTAAAGTTTCAGTCACAAAAGTTAGTCAATCTCAGTCTATAACTTTTAACTATTTTTTCAGAAAGTAATCATGAACTAAGACATTTACTTCTTCATAATGAAGCATGAAATTTCCCTTTATTTTTAATGTATTAAATTTATTCTCTTTATCCCATCTTTCACTGGTACTTGTCCATTCAGACATTTTGGTATTTTCAAATATTGCTCTTATATATTTAAATATATTTATTTCTAAATATCAGAATATAAGAATATAATCAACAGTCATTTTTTCCATGCGTATTTTTACAACTTCTTTTTTTCCACAAAACAGAGGAAAAGAATGCTTATGCTGAAACAGTCAAATACTATATATTGTTTGTTCCAGGTCAGAAACATTCATAACTCAAATTTCTTTTCCATGTTTTTAAATAAAACTGAAGTTTTAGGAGAAGAAAGAAGTCTCATTGACAAATATGAAGAGAAAACAAATTTCAATACTACAACTGGGTTTGTTCATAGTGAAGCAGGGAATTTTACTATCTTGAATTATCTCCCACAACTCAAGTTTTTACAAACAATATGCCAAAGTCACTAGGTGGTACAAAGCATTTCTTAAAGCTTGGTGGTGCTAAAATATAAATGTGTTGGTGAGTAGATCAACTATGATTCCAATGTTATGGTCAAAATAGTTAGGAATGCTTGTTGAACAAAGGACCATAAGTCACTGCTGTTTATTAAAAAGCAAGAGACTTTCCCTTTACCTGCTCTCAGATTCTGAGATAAAATACTACCTAGTAAGAGTTCTACAAAGATGCAATGGCATCTGGCCTATAATTTAGACATCTGTAAGATTTGCCAGCCTGAAGGTGATATTGTTTAACGGTGAAGAGCTGGGATCTCAAGCCACGGAAACCTGTGTTTGAATTCCGGCTCCACATTTTGCTAACTGTGTGACTTTGAAAAGCCTCAGCTTTCACATCGATAAAATACAATTAGTAATAATACAGTTTGTCAAAGATTGCTATGAATAAAAAGAAAGATTATAAAGTACATATAAAGTGCCTAAGAGGGTATGCAGTTCATAAGCTTAATAAGTAGAAATTAGAAGTTTGCTATTACTACTTATTTCTGGTATTGTAAATCTTGTGGCCTGATATTTACAGCTTCCTCCTTCTGACAATCTCTGCCTCTGAAATTTGGCTCTTTATTTCTTTACACCTCACCTTTATCCACCAAGGACTGGAGATTCCCAAAGGTTGAGGCAGCCCCTTCCTTCTCTGCAGACAGCCAGAGATCACAGTTCAACTTAACGTTCTGGCCCATAAAGAACCAGCTTGCTGAGTTCTATGCCTCCTTTGTTCAGGCCATCACAAGGAGATCTCCGGAATATTAAAGCTAGATTTGTCCACTGTGCCTAACTCTTCTTTGCTCAGGAGTAGACTCCTGGCCTTCAGCCTGGTCTCCCTTTCATTATTGCTTCTCGACTCAGGTCTTCTGAATAACTTTCCCTTTCCCCACATTTACTGATATCACTCCTTAACACTACTGACTTGGTCAAATTCTCAGAATAAATTTTCCTAGTGGCTTGGGTGCACAAGTTTCCAAATTACCCGTAGAGCAAACATATCTTTCTAGCAGAGGTCAAACTCTGATGGTCTAGGGGCCACACTAGCACCAAAGATACATTAGAGCAGTGAGTAAACATTTTTTGAGCACCAATGCCTTCATGCCAGTCATGAATTTTCCAATTTATATTTTGACAGATTCTCTACCAGTTCTATTACTTTACTACCAGTCCACTCTACCCCATGACTTCACTTGAGTTCATGTCCTTGCACACCTTGGCTTCATCATCTGAGGGTTTTGTCAGTTGGAAAATATCAGGAACATACAAACGTCTAATCCGTCACCATTAGATTTGCTCAACCGCAGGTTCCAGAATTACCACTCTGCCCCTTTCTGGTGCCTAGATCCATGCGTTTATGTTGAACCATGGTCTCTGGCTCCATAGGCTTTGGGGTCTAGGTCTTTTATTTCCCCTCAACCATAGTAAAGGCACCCATGAAATGATTTCTTCTGACCTTAATCTCTCTTATTCTCTTGCTTTCTTCTCATTTCATATCCTCTTCTTGACAAACCACAATTTCACAAAAGACCTAATATAACAGTGTGTGAAAGCAGGCTCTATCCTATCCACCAAGCTGAACACTTAATGTATTTCTGTTAGTTTGTTGTTCGGTGGTTTCCCCTTCATCATTACAAGATGATTACATATGGAATGCCTTTTAAAAATATGATGCCAAGGTACGGAACAAAAAGGCAATGAGGAGAAATGAACAATGCAAACAAATCCATTTTGATTTCCTCTTTACCACTAAACACAAGACTTGGTCTCCTCTGAAAGATTTATGAATTTTCCTACCATAAAGGAGGCTGGATTACGGCTATGCTTACTTTATAAAATGAAATTCTGCCATCATAGGCAAGGGTTCGTGGCTGTAATTATTTCAGTGCTCTTCCCAGTCAATGTGTCTTGCACAGCTGAGCCAAAACCTCTCTCTCACAGGCAGGCAGGCCATTTTATAAGAAGTCTGAAAGCTCCCACAACTTTGTGTGACCTTGCATTGAATAACACTGGGAAATTGATTTGGCTCTAGTAATAAAAGACCGTCTGCATTATCTGCATTCTAATTATCATTAATATAACCAGGAAAACTGCTATATTATTTACGATTAGAGCTATGGTGAGCACAGTGTAATAATAATCTGCTACATAATTTTTTATTGATCTGATGGCTTTATTGCAGAAAAAACAAAATGCTACACCACTGCATAACTAAAATTGCCTTTCTTGACATGAGTGTTTAGACAGAGGATTTCATTTAACATTTCTTTTATCTGATCAAATTCTCATAGTTTTAATATCAGAACAAGTGTGATGCTATGGGATCTTTCGATTTTCCTCCTTGGAAAGAACTGAAGAACAGGCATAATTCATCCAGCCAGGTTTCCCATTCTTTACTCATTGAGTATCATTAATTCCCTCACACAACAGCTGTCATACATTTCATTCACGGCAATAGAATAAGGCTCAGAAAGAAGTGGCTTTCAGTTAAGGGAACACTATCTCTCATCCGAAATAAACTCTTTTTAAGCATAATGCCTAATGCAGTATAATTGTAGTAATGAGTGTATTTTTCTCGAACAGAAAAAAAGTTAAGCTTTAAAAATATTAGTGGAGGAACTCTTGGGGAGGGCAGAGATCTTTATGAACCTAGCTGGCAGTGTTCACCATTCTCTACTGTGTCTTGGTGATAAAAGTTTGCTTCAGCTATATTACGATTTGAAAAATATCATATACACAGGAATAAATAAACATTCGTAGCAAAGTAAACATAATATATATGGTGAGGATTTGTAATTAGCAAAGGAATGAAAACCTGGCAATTTTTTTTTCTGATGTCCAACTTGAATAAATACAAGTTGAGTATATTGAGTGGTAAAATTATAAAAATTGTTTTGTTTATAATTAGTCATATTTGCAAAACTTTAGAACATTAGAAATATATGCCGGGTGCGGTGGCTCACACCTGTAATCCAGCACTTTGGGAGGCCAAAGTGGGCAGATCACCTGAGATCGGGAGTTCAAGACCAGCCTAACACGGAGAAACCCCGTCTCTACTAAAAATACAAAATTAGATGGCTGTGGTGGCATATGCCTATAATCCCAGCTACTAGGGAGGCTGAGGCAGGAGAATCGCTTGAACCTGGAAGGCGGAGTTTGTGGTGAGCCGAGATCGTGCCATTGCACTCTAGCCTGGGCAGCAAGAGTGAAACTCCATCTCAAAAAAAAAAAAAAAAATTAGAAATATATATATATATATATATATATATACACACATATATTTTACAGTTGGTTTCACCTAATTATGATGGCATTTGAGAATCAAACCTTAAAATACTTAGCTGCTTCCACAATATTATCAAAGGGATTTTAATCCTCATGCACTATTTTGAAATGTATACATAAATCACATTTCACAGATTTATATTAACAATAAGTATGATGAATATTATCTCAGTTGGTATTAACATTAACAAATCACGTAAGGTAGGAAAGACAATTGTTATTTTTTGACAGATGTAGAAACTGAGGATTGAACAGCTGGGAAGTGGCAAATTCACATCTAAACATTTTATCCCCTGACATATGATTCTGAACTTTTTAATAATACCATGCTCTTTAGAGATTTATTTGATTTGAATTATGTAATTGGCACACTAAGTCTCTATAGAACAAACTTGTTCTACAGATACTTGCATAAAATATAAAAATTATGAAATATAAACTCTCAAAGAGGAGTCAGGCTTAAGAGACCCCTTCTAAATGAGCATAATAAACATTATCCCCATCATCATCATCATGGCAACTGACATTTATGGAACCAGAAAGTAATGAATACTATCTCATAATAACCCAACATATGAAGAAAGTAACGCTTGGGGAAAAGCTGGACAAGTTGCCCAATGTCACACAGTAAGCTAGTGGGAGATTAAGGTCCTGAACACTGATGTGCATAAAATCAGAATTTGTGCTCTGTTTCATATCCCTCATGTATCAGCTTTCCAAATACATATCCTGTGAAGACCAGCTTACAATTATTTTAATAAAGAAATAAGCCCAAAATGTAATTTTCTTTCCTTTTTGTGGCTAAAAAGGCAGTAACAGAAGCATACAATGTGTTTTCCCAGAAAGAGTCATGCTCAGAGTTCTCGTAGACATGTATATTATTTGAACATTTCAGAATTTTATGTGATAGGCATGCCAACATGAATGATTTAAAACTTACTACAGTGAGTGGCTGCTATCATTTTGAACATTACACCTCTGTGTAGACTTAATTTTCAATTTAATTATTTGTTTATTAAGAAATTTATCTTTTCTGGGTGCTATTATAAAATGTGGGGCTTTTTGACAAAAAAAAAATGAGACTTGATTGTTAATAAATTTTAGACAAGGTATATAAGCAAGCATGATTGGTTAAAAAAAAAATTGTGTGCTATTAGAAAAAATAGAAGTAGATATATGAAAAATTATATTTAAGTTCTTCCCTGGCACAAATTTTCCTCTTCCAATCTCTCGTTCACTTCTCTCCCTTAGTTGTTCTGTGAAACTGTAGCTAGAATGAAATAAATCTAGAACTAACAGGCAAGGTTTCATTCCAAGTAAAGCGTTTCAGCAATTTCCCCCTGTGTTAATTTCATTATCTGGATGACAGCAATCCGAATTAGAATAACTCTCTTTGCTGCAATAGAGCAGATTAACTTCACAGCAGGTTTTCCTGAAAGATGTAGCTTAGCCAGACCAGTTTGATAACAGAAAAACCAATGTCCATGATTCACTGTGCTAATCTGCTTCTTCTCAAAGGACATGGCTTAGGTTGAACAAATATAGTAGAAAACAATTCCATGGTACATGTCCCTAATTTTTATACTTTATTTGAAATGTGATTTTAAAAGTTTAGCAATCTGCTATCAGCAATACTAGTGAAATTTTTCTAGAAATTCTAGCCATTGTAATAAGGCAGGAAATAACAACAAAAATTTTAAAGTCATGAGAAAGATGATCAAAAAGTCATTATTTAATGATTACCAAGAGAGAAATATTCATATCAGATTTTAAAAAATCACTGGCACTCTTATATAGCATTACCAGAAAAAAAGTAATTGCTACAAAATTTCATTCACAATTATAGTAAAGCTGCTGACTAAATGGGAATACTTTACAAGGAATATATACAACCAGATTAAAAATGTATTGATCTGAATTTAATAATATAAAAAAAGACTGAAAACAGAGAAATATATTGAATACCAATTTATAATTTATAATGGCCAATATAATTTTAAATGCCAATATATTATTTATAAATGTAATACAGTGTTAATCAAAATCCTATCAAGTATTTTTTCCTGAACCAAAGAATATTATTTCTCTTACCCAGTAGAATAAACAGATAAAAATAAAATAATTTGAAAAGAAGCAATAGAAGATAACATGTTAACACATGTTACTATGGTATAAAATCAAAACAACATGCTATGGGAGTAAGAAATAACTAACGTACAGATAGAACCAACTATTGTTTAAAAGTCTAGAATGTAGGAGACTTTATTTATTTGATGAAACAAATCAGTTTGGGGAACATTTCATTCGACTGAAAAGTAAAAATTATTTAGTATTGAATTTAAAGCCATTTACTAACATAAATGTAAGATGGAATGCAGTTCAAAATCAGTTAGTGGGGCATCATAACATATTAACTAAGAGATGATTGCTTTGCTTTCAATTCTATACTCTCTTTATGCTAGTTACTTAGTCTCCCTGGGCTTCAGTGTTGCCAAGTATTAAAAAGAGATGATAGTGACCACTGCTATAGCACTGTAAAGTGCTTAGGAAATTGTCACATAGTCAAGTTCCCAAAAGTGTTGGCAACTAAACTATTGTACTTACTTGTTATCTTTATTGTGATTACTTATTAAAGATATATGGTGATTAAAAATAAAAATGTTAAAAGTAAAAACAAAAAAAAAACCATTTATTTAATGTACAACTGAATGGTCTTTCCAAGATTTATAGGAAGCAACTATATCATAAAATAGAAAGATGCATGAATTTGACAATCTTCAAAAGTAAAAATTTCAGTAATCAAAAATTAAAATTTTCAGTAAACGAAAAATTGTTTCTTTCCTCTGAAAATGTAGAGATGAAAAATTATGAGAAATGAAATTAAAACAACAAATGAGTTGTTATAGAATAGTTATCAGTTTAAATTGGTTTATTTATAGCTAAAAGATTATATACAAAAAAGAGGGAATACAAAATAAAAATTTTTTTTATTTAAACATAAAATGGAAGACAATTTGAAGAGCTCAACATTTTAACCTACTTAAATATTGAAGGTTAAAAAAATTGGTAATATTTAAATCTCACAAGAACAGAGAACCAAGGAAATTACTCATGGTTGCTGTGAATAGATCCTGATATACTACGATATTGTATGGCAAAATATATGTATCAAGATTTTTTAAAAAATATTTAGCTCTGACCCACTATTTTCTCTAGTTCCCTGTTTTAAAGAGATGAATACATATGTGAAATAAAAATCTGGCATAAAACACTCAGCATAGCATTATTTAGAGTAATGGTAAACTAATAATACATCCAATATTAAAGCATAGCCAAGCAAATATTGGCCTTTCCATATATTAGTGTATTATTCAGAAATAAAAAATGACTTTTACAAAAATAGCCAGTTGCAATTAATCTAATCTACTACCAATACTGAGTTTATCAACTGAAATTCTATAATAAATACAATCTCTAGCTAATATATTTGAAAATGCTATAATACAAAGGGTTTTAAAGATAGTCTCTATGGGTCCGTCTTTTCTTAATTCTGATAGCAAGGCAGTGAACTACCCAAGAAGTAAAAGATAAGCCATTTAGTGAAAGCAAGCAATATGTACTTTGGAAATATATACATATGTAATGAAGCTATTTTTAAAAGACGGGGTCAGGGTAATGTATAAAATGTACAGGGTAGAGGTTTCTTGTTGGGGAAGGGAAAGTTTACTGGGAGGTGGATTGCCAAAGATGAAGGCACACATACACACAATGTTGTTGCATAATTTCAGCTCTTAATCTGAGTGGTGGGTCCATGGATCTTCTTTGTGGTTTTGCTTCACAATCTACATATGTTGCAGTTATTCCTGTGCTTATCTCACATATGAAATAATATTTTTAAAGGAATAAGAGAAAAAATATCTCTCAGAAAGATATAAAAAAATTAAGTTTGATTCTTGCCTTTGTTAGAAATATGCTGTCATTCTTTGCTAACATCACCACTGACTTCTCTGCACTTTATTTATCGGTTACATAGGCTTGCATGCTCTCAAAATCTGTGGTGAAAAAGAACTTAGGCAATTGGACAGTGACTTTATGGAAAGTCACTTTTCACTATTCCTTCCCAGTAAGTTAAGAAACAACTAACTAGTTGGATGCGAATGGCAAGAATAAGAGGCAGATAAAGTTATCGTGCATGACATAGCCATAGTCGGAGTTGCTTGCAAGACCTTTGCTTCTAGAGCTGGAGTCCCCATATCCTTCAATAGACAGGAGAATCATATTTGTGAATATTGCCCGAAGGAGCATAAGAGGATTATGGTTACTGACCCTGTCACGTTTATCAAAAAAGTCTATCCTAAGCTGATGGATCTCAATGTAAATACAATGATAGATTCAGCCAGATTTTTACAAAATAATCTTTATTTACACACACACACACACACACACACACATATACACACACACTTTCAGCTTAAAATAGAGACAAAGGAAAACAATAATTACCTCTTGTAATGTAGCAACATTATCATCATATATACATAATCATTATTTATGTGTGTGTATATATACATATTTGCCCCAAATTAGACGGTAAACCACATGATTTTAAAAGCAAATGCAAAAGTAGCTGAGCCCAGGACATGAGGCAAAATTAAAATGTCCTGAGTATTTAGTAATAAGACCTAGAGTTATGAGAATTTTAGAGGAACTATAAACAGAATAAATCACAAGCTATTATGTATACATGTATTGAAGATTGTCTATATCCATGGGGAGTCCAATATTGTTTTCATGAACCTATATTCACTAAATCTCTCCAAAGTTTTCCCAGTAATTAGTTATAACATTTGCTTGCAATACAGTCATTGTAAGAATAAGATATTTACTAACATAGCTAGTTTATTATGCTTTTTACTCTATCCTATCGCGGTGAAACATTCCAAATGTAGTCCTCAGTTTGAATAATGCGTATAAAAACAATGAAATATTTAAACAGCTTGATATTTCACACTGTAAGGGGATCAATTATGTTTCCATCAACTAGTTTACCAATTTACTCATAGATTCAAAATTTTAAAAATTTCAAAAACCTTCTAAACTCTGCTAGGTGTTTGAAATCTAAAAGTAAAGTTAAAATACGATTATTATCCTGCTAGATCCAAATTTAATTGAGAAACGAATCTCATCTCAATATTGTAGTGCCATAGCAATATTCTATAATAAGAAAATGGAAACAACACATTCTTGCTGAGTATTAAGTATCTATAATTAAATACGTATGATGATTCATTCTTCAGTAAAGTTAATAGGTTTGACGAACTGTTCAGAAAACTTCTGCACATTTTAAAACCTAATATTCATATAAATCCAGTTATTCTTATAACTATGGCTTCCATCATGAACAATTCTCATAATTCTAAAAATGGAGGTAGAGTTGAAAGAGAAGATGTGGACAAAAATGTACCCCCACTTTTTTTTCTCAAGAAAAGGATACTTCTACTGCCTGAAGTACTTTTTTCTGTTGTAAGAAAATGCAGGTCAGCAAAACTGGCATGCTGAAATGTCAGCTCAGTCATCTTTTCCATGTCTGCTCCACACTGCTGCTTTGCAAGGTAGAAAAAGCTAATTTAGTAGCTAGAGCTAAATTAGACTTCTTAATTGACATTTCACTTTCATCCAAAATTAGGCCAGCACATGTTTAAAAATCCTTTTTATTTTGAATGAATTAAAGAATAGCTTGTAAAGGCTTGTAAAGATCAGAATGGGTAGTGAAGGACAAGCACACCTGAGCTTTTTCCCAATTTGGCAACTGCTACCTAAGGTACGTGGAGCTGAGAAGAGCCAATGCCCTGTCTGTCTAGGACTTGAAGCCCAAACTGCACAGCCTTAGTTAAATTTTCTTGAGTCCTTCCTATGGGATTTGTCTCAGTGATTCTCAGACATTTTGGTCTCGGGGCCTCATTACATGCTTAAAAATTTAGGACTCCAAAGAGCTTCGGTTTATGTGGCTTAAGTCTACCAAAGAGCATTGGTTTAAGCTTTGGTTTTATCTAGCAATATCATTCTACTGAGGTGTATCACCATAGAAATCAAAGCTAAGAAATATGTATGTATTTATCCATTTAAAAATAATAATAGTAAACACATGGCATTTTAACACAAATAAAGTGTTTTTATAAAAATAACTATCTTTCAAAACAAAAAAAGTGAGAATCAGCACTGTATTATATTTGGGCAAATCTCCTTAATATCTGGCTTTAACAGAAAAAAGAGAGATTCTCATATCTGTTTCTGCATTTAGTTTGCTGTCCTATGTTGTTTTGATTGAATTATATGTAGAAAATCTGGCCTTGCACAGATGTGTAGTTAGAAAGAAAAGAGTACTTTAATAGCGGTTCAGATAATTTGGGAATTCCTTGATACTACACCAAAACTCAAAAAGTATTACCTTCCTAAAGGTGAACTGCGGTGTGCAATCTGACACATTAAGAACTTTTCCTACTTTGTTATTTTTACATCTATTTACATAGGCTGCATTTTGAATGAATCATTTTACCTATGCACAATGCTGAAGTGTCATTCACTGATCATTTGATACTGGTTCACTGAGTTATGCAGATCTTCCCATTGTTGGTACATTTCATCATATACCACCAAAAGATCACATTCACTACTATCACCATTAATGTCTTCAGATAAATTTTCAAGTATTGGAAAGCTGTTAATAAGCTCAGAGTGGTAGACACCGTGAATTTCAAAAATTATAATTTTTGCGTGCAAGCTTTACTTTATCATTGGCTATAAGTACTGGCAATTGTTTTCCTTGAAGCGATAGGCTCATTTCATTTATTTCTGAGAAAATATGTGCCAAATACTCAGATCTAAATAACACAATTTGTCTGTCAGATATTCTTTCAAGTAAAAATTGTGTTCTATGAAAAAGTGGCTAATTCCACTTTTAACTCAGGCAGACATACAAGTGTTTTTCTGGAAATGACCATAGTGCTTTAATATGAAACAAGAGTGCTTTGTAGATATTTCTAATTTTGTCACATGGAATATTAAAGAGGCATGTACTCAAGGGTTTAGATTTAGTAGCAGCATTAAATTTTATTGCTCCATCAAGAACATTCTTAAGTAACACTGTGATTTTGTTTGCTTGTTTCAGCTTTGAGTGTCTGGAGGTAAAAAAATACAGACTTCTAGAACAATTTGGTACCACTGCCTTGATTCATGTTAACGTTTCAGCAGTTTCACCCATAATTGCTCTTGCACTAATAGTGCAAATGCCAATACAACAGAAAAGGCAAATAACCTCTTAGTAATATTATGATAATATTTTCACCCTATGGTTTTCTAGAAAGTTTCTAAGTACCCTCTAGTGGTTTGTGGAGCACACTTTTAGAACTGCAGGTCTATCTGAAGGACCATAAACAGAGTCAGCTCTGCATAGGCTACACAGTCTCCAAAGTGATTTTCAAAGTATGAGCTTGGGAGTTTGGGGTGTAAAGCAACGGATGGAAAGGAAGAATTGAACATCTATCAGAACCTTGCAGGTGGTGCTTTTGAGGAACATTCACACAAAATCACTGTGATAGGGAGCTATTCTTTGGAGCAGGTGTGTTATCGATAAATTTCACTCTCCTTTTAATTCAGACACTGAATTGCTATTTGGCCCTCCAAGTATCTTCTTGATTATATCAGAAAAAGAGGTGTTTTATTAATTTCTTCCTTTGCTAAAGAGGGCACGAAACAATAGAGTAAATTGGAAGTTTTATGGGATGGCAGTGGTCTCAACCATGGCTTGTCACAAAGTCACCTACCCCTATCCCTGAAATGCAAATACATTTCAGAGATATGTAGTTGAAACTAAAATCACCCTATAGATGCAAAGATTGATGATTCAAATAATATCAATGATTCAAATAATATCAACTCAAATATTAATTAACAATACATTTCACTTAAGCATCTCCTTAATTTTGAATAATTATGATTCCTTATCTATGATTTAGGTTCATATTGCTCTGTCGTGTACATGTACAAATTTAAGGCAGCATTTGTTCACAATTGTATACCATTTATCATGTGCCAACCATTTACATATGAGCCCTTCCTTTACTTATGTTTATTTAATCCCCACATAATCTTATAAGGTAGACATTTTTGTTTTCTCTGTTTTATAATGAGGAAACCAAGTAACAGAAGTTTGATAATTTATATTAGGCCTCACCGCTAATAAATGGGGAGCCAGGAATAGAACCCAGGCTGTTCAGGTACCAAGTGGTTTATAAACTTAAACACTATGCCAGAAGCAAAACAAAACCTAAAATGAGTTGCCTGCAGATCTTTCTTTTGGTATATTGTAGCATTTATGTGTTGTCTTGATTCTTTACAAAAATAAGTGAATCTTTAAACCATTCCTGAATACAGAATGCAATCATTTCATAGATTCCTCCCTGAAATTATGATTTTATCAAAACTCAGGCTATCTCTGAAATCCATGGCAGGGTTGCTTTCAGGTAAACACAAAATCCGACAATGATCTTTTTTTGTACCAATATAATAAGTAAGCTTATCTAAGTAAGTTTTGCATTAACTGGATGCTATGGTTTGAGTATGTTCCACCAAAATTCATTAGCTGGAACCTTAATTTCTCAATTCAGCAGTGTGTTCAAGTGGGCCCTAGTGAAAGGTGTTTGGGTCATGGAGGCACTACCCTCATGAGGGAATTAATGCCTTGGGGGAGCAGGTTAGTTATTATGAGAGTGGATTGTTATAAAAAGCTAGTTGGCGTTCCTTGGCTTCCTCTCTCACCATATGGTACCTTCCATCATGTTATAAGGCAGTACCAGGCCCTCACCAGATGTTTGCATCTTGCTCTTGGACTTCCCAGCCTCCAGAACCATGAGCCAAAGTAAACTTCTTACTTTTATAAACTTACCTGTCTGTAGTTCTGCTATAGAAAGAGAAAATGAACTAAAACAGTGAATTTTTGCCCTTAATTATCCTAATAATTCTTAGTACTTTTTCTTTTTTTTTTTGCTTTATGCTCGGCAAACTCAAGTCACTGAGAACCGCCATCAGATTAGTATTAAATGGTTTCTATAATAAAACCACAGTACTCAGCCTTTACACTCTTCCAAAACATAACTGATAAGGTCTCTGCCTATTATTAATCAGTTCCTTCTGAACTGATTTTTTAAATAATAAAAACAATTTAAAGTATTTTATGCCAAAAACAAAATTCCATCTTTCAAGTGAAAATGAGAACTTCAGAAAACTTGACAGTATACCAATACTTAAAGACTTTTATGACCAGGCACAGTGGCTCATGCCTGTAATCCCAGCACTTTGGGAGGCCAAGGCTGGCAGATCACCTGAAGTTGGGAGTCGGTGATCAGCCTGACCAACATGGAGAATCCCCGTCTCTACTAAAATTACAAAATTAGCCGGGAGTGGTGATGCATGCCTGTAATTTCAGCTACTTGAGAGGCTGAGGCAGGAGAATCCCTTGAACCTGGGAGGCAGAGGTTGCGGTGAGCTGAGATTGTGCACTCCAGCCTGGGCAACAAGAGCGCAACTCTGTCTCACACACACACACAAAAGAATTTTATGATTAAATCAGTATAAGTGTAATGAAAGTGATGGTTTGATATAGTATAATGAATGTGTTAGCATTTGCAAGATCTGCATAACTTAGTGAATCACTATTTTCAAAACAACCAATGCATGATAAGAGAGACCAATAAATTGTAATGCAATGGAGTACAAAAGTCATCGATATGGTTTCAAAATCTGCCAACCTTTAGGAAATTACTTGTTGATTTTTTCAATCATAAAGGAATATCCACAATTATCTTAACAGACTATTAAAATACTCCCCTTTTCCATTTATATGTTTGTGTGAAGCTAAATCTTCTTCATCTCCTTTAACCATAATGAGTTGATTTTTACTGAGAATCCCCTCCCAGGTGGACATGTATCAGAAATTTCCAGTGTGTGTGTTTACTTAAACAAACTGACTCCAAATTTCTGATAATTACCTTTGCATTTCATAAAATTGAAACACTGTTCCAGACTACTGAAAAACAAATCACAATGACAGAGACCGTCTTAGAGTGAACATTATGCTTGATTAAATTAGAAATTTAATTTTAATTTTACCACATTTAATTTTAACTTCTTGTGAAACTTTGGCAAAGTTACTTTATCTCTCTGTGCCTCAGATTTCTTTTGTGTAAAATGCATCAATACCTACCCCATATGACTGATGCATACATTCGATGAGATGGTAAAAGCAAAGGTGCTTTGTGAAGTGCAATATGCTTCATCAGTGTTAATATCATCATAATAGTAGCCATTTTATAAGGTTACAAAAACAATTAAGTGAGAAAATACTGGACTGTAAGCCCCATAAGAGCAGAAATGTTCATGTTTCTGTCACTTCTTTACATGTAGAATGTGGAGCAATGTATGACACATAGTAGGTGCATGATAAACATTTGTTGAATGAATATGTGTAACAAGCAAAGTGATCTTTATAAGATGAGCCAAGTGGTGTCTTGGGTCAATTCTATGAATAAAACAAAAATTATTTTTGTGTACTTACTATCCACATCCCAATCACAAGTCAATTTTTCATTTAAAAGTGTCATAATTATCTGCTTGACTGTTATGTTATTCCTCCCTCGCCCTCCACCACTAAACTGTAAACTCCATGAGGCCAGGAACAGAATCTGCATGATTCTCCATTTCATTCCCAGTGCCTAGTGCTGGAGATATTTAATGAATAAAGCCCATTAATTTTAAAGGATAAGAAAGCAGTACTTCTCATGGTAATAATATACTGAAGAGCAGGCTATCAGGCACCATGTCAGCAGCCTTAAATTAGCAACAACCCTGACAGGCAACAATGCATTAGTTATCTACATGCCACAAACACTGATGAAAGATAATAGAACATTCTTCGAGTGTTGTCTCTCACTGCAGGTGGAGTGCCGGAATTCAGAGGAATCTGTGTTATCATGCACACTCTTCTCCGAGGATGGAATCACAGGCACACCAAAAATTAGCCATCGCTGTTAGAGACAGCATCAAAACGGACAGCCCCAAAAGATTACACGGGACAAAAGAAGTGGTCAAATACAAGCATTCCTTCATAAGTGGATGCTTTAAATATATTAGTATATTGAGTAATCCTTTATCTAGTTGCTCTCCTCTGCTGGGGACCAGAAAGTTGATAATAAATATTAAAAAAAAATTTTTTTGAAAGGGTTGTGGTTGTGCTTGAACCAACTTTAGAGTTACATGTTAGGCCTAGTGTCATGGAGACAAAACAGAAACGCAATCTTTGGATACTGCAGCTGCTTCGTGCTTTCGCCAGCTTAGGCTGCTAAAGAAGGAGAAAAAAAAAGGACTGCCAGAGCTAAGAAAATTTAATACCTTGGAGCTGATAATATAAGGTATTATTTTGTCTTTTTGACAGGGTCCGGTGCTATTTTTACCCAAGTTGATACAGGGGTTAGGTTAGGACTTTAGAAAGAAATGGTGATTTATTTTAAGTATTGTTTGTATAACAGCAGCTCCCTCCCCACCCACTCCTGCCACATTATTCATTGTTCTTAATGTAAAAATGCCCCCTTCTCCTCTCCTTTTCCTTAAAAATACACACCTGTCAGTATGTCCCTGCTAATCCCCCTAACAAGCCCCTGACTGTGTGCTGGGATTCCTTCCTCCTGCATCAGCGGGTGTATCTGTCAGTCTCGGTTCCTCCACATTCCTGAGCCCAGCCTCCCTGCCTCCCCCATCACGTGTGTTGTTTCTCATTTAAACGAACAGTTGGATTCTTTTATTTCTTACAAGTGCTGGATTCGCCTTATCGCCCTCATTCCTTTGGGGGTTGCCAATTGGTTTTATCCACGGATGTATCATTTCTCATGCTTCCTTTTTTTTTCTTACAAAGAGAAAGAACCTCTCCGTCAACAAGCCTCTCCGGAGTGGAAGATTAAAAACCTAGACATCACCTACCTTGCAGCGCTACTCCCAACTGGGTTGTGTAAAACTCAATTAAACGTGTCCCCATTGAATACTGCATTACAGTACATTAAACAGAAAATTCTTCAAGCGTGATGACAAAGCTTGAAACCTTGCCTCAAAGCTGTTCCTTGCAGCTTTCTTTAACATTTCAGTCTTTATGGTGCAAGTCTCCCGTTGACACAACTTTAGTCCAGCCATGAAAAAAAAAATCACAGAGCCCCACAGGGATTAAAAGAGAAAGAGGGGAAAAGTGAAGCTGGTCTTGGCACTTCCCTGGAGCCTTTATTGAAACTATACTGCCAACAGACACTCGGAGCTGAAAAGTATTCTAAAGGTCTGTGGTCTAACAATTGAAAATAAAATTCCCTTATTTTGGGCAGGTAAATTTTATAGATTTCCTTTTCTATCAAGAACATTACATTATCCAGAATACATATTAGAAAAACATATGAGTCCTTAGTAAGGGATTTACACAGACTTATATTCGCAGAAATTTTAAAAGCCCAATGAATATATTAGTCCCTTCAGAGTTACTTTCTTCATTGAACAAAACTGAAAAATGATTCCACATCCATGAAAAACCTTCAAATTATTATTAACTAGAGACAATGTCTTTCTATTTTGCTTCCTCATTTTCTTTCACAATTTTTATTTATAATCTGGGTTGCCAAGAGACAATCCTCCTCTTAACTCATGTAATTGGGATTTCAAAGCTTATGAGGCAACTCGTACAGGTTTACAAAATTTGGACTATAACTCTTAGATATTTATTGTATCACCAACCACACTGCTTTTGATATTTGAGGCATTTTTTGCGTTTGAATATCGGCAATTCAAAGCATAACGTGCTCCCCGTGCACCTTTTATCCAGTCCCCAGCCCACCTGCTGGTGTTGGGAATTAGATGGACAGAGGGCTTCTTCAGACCACTAGGGTATATATAGTTAAGGCATTGTTTTCTGTTGTTTATTGATTGTCATTTATTTTGTGTCTGCAATATGATGCTTTCTATGATATTATATTTAATCTGAAATGTCATATATTTGTTCTGAAACACTATGTAGTATTAGTAAGATTTTATTAAGAGATACCTACGTTTTAAGGAGAAACACAATAACCATCTAGTTATTCAAAGTTCCTACAATACTTTAATGTGGAGCTAGGGGGCATGGTGATACCAGAAGTTACATTTTCAGAATTAGCAAATTTAGCATAGTTATTAAAGAACAGCATGTTTGTACATATATGTATGTGTGTATAGATAGATATAGATATTCATATATGCAACTTTATACATATATATATATGTGCAAATACGTGCTTTGACCCACTATGCTTGCTGTCAAAGGCAGTTTTTTACACATGTATGATACTTCATTTTACCATTATTGTCTTGCTTTAATTCATTGGTGGGGCAGGGATTCATTCTTTGCCATCACTATTATATACTATGGTCTGTAGCATTTTTAGTACAGAAAAAGAAAGTGCTGTCTATTCTGGGTTTGCATGACAAGACTGTAAGCTCTAATGCTTAGAAAGGAAATACAGCTGAGGTGGAGTTTGGCTGGGGTTCCAGCAAGGTTTTCCCCTCTGGAAGCATACTTGAAGCACTGTTAGATATTGTTAGGAACCAAACAATGAAAAAAACAAGTGAAAAGTATACCCTAAACAGTACAGCCTCGGTCCTTTAAGCCCAAGATGACTTCTAAGTCTACTTGACTAACAGTTTCCAGTTTATTTATTCAAGGCAGTTTTAAAAGATTAGCTGATTATTCACAAAACAAGTTATTATAAAGGGCAACCTAAATAGTTCTGGAAAGTGTTTATCTTTCTTTTGCAAACTCCTTGTTAGTATCAGGATAAAACAAAAGACATTTTTTCCATTCCAAGGCAGTTAGGTTTCCTAATGAATGCTAGTGGTTACTTAACCTTCATGAAGAATTTCAAGAAAGAAATGTTAACGTGTGAAAAAACTATTATTTATCCGTAGTCTCTTTTTATATACAACAGGATGCTTTGGTAAGTAAATACCTATAGTATACTTTAATTGCAAACTCACGCAAAACTATTACATAAATTATTATCCTTGTCTAAAAAGATTTAGTTTGTTCAAATAAAAAACATAATTCTATAAAATTATATTCCTGCAAGGGTTTGAATCTGAATTTTGTGTCTGAGTTCTTCTATTCTTTAATGAGAGCTTTAAATATATTTTGTGATTTAACTCCATACAAATATCTATATAGCCCTTCTCAAGAAAAAAAAAAAACTTGTTATAAATACCTAGTAATACTGTAATTATGTTTGTTTTATGCCACCCCTCTCATTTTTATGGTAAAAATAACTTATTTGATTTTGTATTTTTAAATGAATTGCTCATCCTCTAATATCAGGGGACGCTTTGGCTGGCCAGAAAACCAGCACACTCCCTCATGTCTCCTGTGCTTCCGTTCCAACATTTCTGAACGTTTGTTTCAACTAACAGATCAACCACATTAGTTCATCATACTTTTAGAGTTGAAGGTTAGGGCATAACAGCCAATTGCTGTTCACTGTATGATTTCTTGTTTCTCAGGATTTTATTATTTGCCTGCTTTTTTTTTTTTTCTTTTTAACATATCAGCCATTTGGGTTCTGAGAAGTTTCTCAAAAATATATTCTCTGGCAATGCTTCTATAAAATACAGATCAAAACATATTCTAAGACTGTTCTTGCTGCTTTAACTAATTCACGTAAAGAGTTACCAAAGCTATCTGATATTGTCTGGAAGTGTCCATTTTCACAGTCCTGTAATTAAGTCTAAGTGTACCACATTCCTTTAAGATCCATCTCCTCCTGATACATTTTATTCCTGTTCTCAGAACCCTGGTTACTGTTACCCATTATTTCTCCTTTAAATAATTGTTTTACCTCTTGGCCATTCATTTGTCTTTCTGGTTATTCCTTTCATAGCTTCAATTGCCTATTAACTGATATAATAATGCTGATATTTTTCATGGCTTTGGCTGTTTTCATCCAGGGATTTCAAAGTACTTTTAAGATAGCTCTATTGCTTTGTGGAAGGCAATTAATAAGACAAAGAGAAATAAAGACCTGAAAAGTGAAGAAGTCCATGTATATTCACACACCAAGACCAGTAGAAAATCTTTACATTCATTCATCTTTGGATCACTTTGGTTAGACAGTCAAGAAGATAACAGATAGACTGAAGGTACAGGAAAATCTAGTGATGCAGTCGGCTTTGATTTCTAAAGACTGATTGGGGTCAATAAGATTCAAAGGTCACTGAAATACAAAAGCAAAGGATTTTGACTTGTGTCCTTCCTTTTCTGGCAGAACTCATTCAGTCAAAATGTCCCCTGATTTGGTGCCATAACTCACCAGAGGCTTCCATACTCTTTCAATAAAAACTGCTTTCCTCTTTTGAAGAATCCATTGCTATGGATGTGAAGAAAATATCTCAAATATTCACCAATAGGAAAAGGGATAAAAAAAAAATGGCATGGTCATACAATGCAAGTACTGGTCAACAATGAAAAGAATAATGGCTGATACAAAAAACAACATGAATGAGTCTCCTACCTCTCAGTGATTTTCAAAATAAATTATTTTTTGATTAGATTCAAACCACTGTGGGCTGAATTGTTTCTATTAATTTGGTAGGCATGCAAAATTTTAACATGATTGAAAAATAAATGCATGGGTGGAAATGAACGACATTTTATTTGTAGGCAAGGTTGTGTCTTGGGCAAACCTTGATCCAAATTATGACTCTATCCTTCTCTAGCTTTATAACATTGGCCAAAATACAGCCTTAGTTTCCTCACCCATAATAATCATAACAATCTTTGTGAATTAGCTACAAGGAGATACTGCATACAAGGTTTGCTTATAAAGTACGTGCTCAACAAATGTGTTTCCTTTTTTTTTTTTTTTGCCCTTTAGTTCAAATATTTTATGTGTCCTGTATAGAAGTCTAGACGTTGATCTGTACAGAAGGCTAGATGTTGAGCTCATGTATATTTCCAATGCAGTTCTATTTGGCATGACTGAAACTTCAGGAGGATGCCAAACAAGGCTGGTCCTGTATAATGCAAAATCTCTTAAGAATAGAAAAGCATTAAGGCCGGCTGCGGTGGCTCACGCCTGTAATCCCAGCACTTTGGGAGGCTGAGGCGGGCGGATCACCTGAGGTCAGGAGTTTCAGACCAGCCTAACCAATATGGTGAAACCCTGTTTCTACTAAGAATACAAAAATTAGCCAGGTGTAGTGGCAGGCGCCTGTAGTCCCAGCTACTTGGGAGGCTGAGACGGAAGAAATGCTTGAACCCAAGAGATGGAGATTGCAGTGAGCCGAGATTGTGCCACTGCACTCCAGCTTGGGTGACAGAGTGAGACTCCGTCTCAAAAAAAGAAAAGAAAAGAAAAGAAAAAGAATAGAAAAGCATTAATAGCAAGAAAGCTATCAACTTATCTCACTCCTTAACCATAAAATATATTAAATATAAATTGTTATCTATTTCATTGCTTCCTAAACCAATCTATTTTCTCTACTTTAGACTTAAGAAACTAGGGCAACAGAAAAGGCAAAGGGAGAAGAGAGAAACCAAAGCATGCATTTATTCATCCACCAACTATTTCTTGAGTGCTTCCTATTATTAGCCAGATAGTGATTCCCAAACTCTCTTTGTTCCTGGGACTATATTCTAGAATCAAGTATTCTATATTCTGGAATCAGAATCTGGAATCAGAACACAAGTAAATGCTGTTTGTGGGATGTTCACTAGATAAAAGTCTTTCAAAACTTTTCAATATTCTTTTCTAAAGTTCTGTTAGCATCTCAACAGAAGCAAACATGATAATGGGCTCCTTCCTGCTTTTGAGAGCAGCTGAGAGTCTTCTATTGACACAGCCTGTAAGAGTGAACTCGAAAACCCAGAAGCAGGGAGTTCCCATTAAGAGTCATGGCCTTGCAGATTTACCCCTCCTCTCTGTTCCACAAAGCCAGAATTTTCTGACCTGTAGGGCACAGTTTGGAACTCATCTGTTTTCTTAAACATTTCCTGCCTAGGGACGTAATACTGATGTGGTTGGTGGGGGAGACAGTGACACAGAGGAGATTTATTTATAACTAAACTGTATGAGGTAATTATAAAAATATCCATTTAAACTCTGACAATAATGGACAGTGTATTGGTGTTATAGGACAGGATTCAATGATCAGAAATGTACTGGTAAGTTACAGAAGAAAAACCTAAATAATTTTTCACTACAAAATTCAGTAGTTTTCAGAGGTCAATAAAAAATACAAGAGCAGATAGTTTTAGGAACCAGGAGGGTTTCATCACTTGCTTGTTTTCTCTTCTTAGTTGGTTCTATGTAAAGGAGGCAAGGAGGGGTGTATGTGTGTGTGTGTGTGTGTCTGTCTATGAAAAATTTGACTTTTAAATCAGTTTACTATTTATTTTCGGCCCCTTAACCAAAATGTTTGTTCATGAGTATAGGAATTACTGTCTGTTTTGGTCACTCCAGTGTCTAGAAATTTTCAGGCATGTATCAGTAGGCCCACAATAAATGGCTGTTGAATACGTGAAGGAATAAATTAATGCAACAAAGAAAAAAAATGAATGAATGAAAAGCCAATGTGGGTTAAATTTGAGCTGTGCCATTTGTTAGCTTTATGCCTTGAACAAGACATTTAAGCCCCAGGAACCTCAATGGCCCTATCATAAAAGTAAGGATAATCACAATGCTTTTATAGGATATTTTTCAGTATTTAAAGATTCAGTGTCCACAATAGTGCTTTGTACTGTGTGCTGATTCTAGGTGGACTTCCTTCTTCCACAGACACTCTTCTGAACCCTACGATGATTTAACATGTTGTTATAGTAGAGAGTTGTGTGAATTTTATGATTCTACGAAAAGTGTTTTAATGATGACTTATAAGTTGAAATGGGTGTGGAGCATTGCTTATAACAAAGCACTGTCCGTCATTCTAGAGCTTTCTAATGTTAAGACTCAATGCAACAGGCTGGGTGCGGTGGCTCATGCTTGTAATCCCAGCACTTTGGGAGGCTGAAGTGGGAGTATTATCTGAGTTTGGGAGTTCAAGATCAGCCTGACCAATGTGGAGAAACCCCGTCTCTACTAAAAATACAAAATTATCTGGGCGTGGTGGTGCGTGCCTAGAATCCCAGCTACTCATGAGGCTGAGGCAGGAGAATCACTTGAACCCAGGAGGCAGAAGTTGCAGTGAGCCAAGATCACCCCATTGCACTCCAGCCTGGGCACCATGAGCGAAACTCTGTCTCAAAAAAAACCAAAAAAACAAAACACTCTGCAAGAAAATAAAGCTTACCTTTGTAATTGTGAGTTGACAAAATAAACATGCAATTAACAATTTCCTCATGCTTTGGATATTATAACCAGTGTAATAAACCACTCAACAAGGAGAATTTTATGATTTTGAACAAATTCAAATTTTATTCCTGGGACTTTATTTATCAGTACTATGTAAATAAGTTGCAATCTAAAATTAATAGTTTCTTTGGGAATCTGTTTGAGTACTAAAAAAAGTTCTTTGGCTTCATGTAGTTGAAAGCCAAAAAATTCAAATAAACCTTATATCATAGAAAAGGCTGTATCAGAGGACTTTATTTAATGGGGTGAAGAAAATATTTTCTGATTTTTTGTATTACTATAAGGCAGATCTGACACCATTAGTTTTCTTTCTGTCATAAATATAGACGAATGGAATTTGACAGGCGTCACTACAAAATAGGTCATAGATAAGTTCAGGCATCTCTCCTTCCACATAGACCTTTTATACTTGGTTCTGATGGAGCTGCTTGAATAGAATGACCTAGGTTTGATTTTAGGCTTCTAGGTCACGGTTTCACCTTGACAACAGTTCTTTCATTTCCAGCAGTAACATTTGCTAGGATCCCTAAGGTGCTTTCATTTTTGTAAGTAGTGCAAAAAAAAAAAAAAAAAAAAAAAGGATAGAAAAAAAAAGATAAATCTTAATTCACATGCTGCAGGACTATCTCTGTGTCTCCGGCACAAAACTTCAAATCCAATCCAAGAACTGGCTGTGTATTAGAAGTCTGCAGATTTAAACCTTGTCCACCATGATCAAACTGGATTTATGGAGCATCATAACTCTCCAGACACCATCCAGCAGCTTATTAATTTAATAGACTCCTGTCCATTCACTGATGTTCCTGCCCTGACAGTCTCTCAAGATAAGGCGAAAGCCTTTTGACAGGACAGAGAGCATATATATTTTCTTCTGTTTTCTCGTGGATGGGGTTGTCGACAACTTGAAATGTGTGGCTCAGCAAATTTGTTTTTTTTTTTTTTCTTCTCTTTTTTTCCCTTTCACTTCGCAGGAAGGATGACAGAGGCAAGCCTCCTGAGAGTTCCAGGGGTCAAGGGGCCTGTGTTTCCCCTAAGTACTTATTTAGCATTTTGTTTTGCAAAATAACAATGAATTGATTTGAAGGCATACACGTGGGGACATTTTTACAATGAAAAGAAACAGCATTGCAATTTAATGCCTAATATAAACTAAGAGGTGTTGGAGAGAAGAAGAAAAATAGCAATAAATGTTCCCATTAAGTAGAGTAGAGCAGCGTTTTCTTTTCTTTTCTTTTCTATAATCCCATTTGTGGGAATGAGAGGGAGTGCCAAAAAAGAAAAAAAAAGATAGCACGCAAGCTGTTGTATAAAGAGAAAACAGGAAGAACTTTTCAACATTCTTATTTTTCCTTTATGATATGCTCATCCTCTGTGTTTTCTATTTGCCTCTAACATGCAAATAAATTCACAAGTCTCTGCCAGAGAGTCATTACACCATTATGCAGCAAGGTTAACTGTTTCTATCCCACAGTGTACCTTCTCTGTTAAAATCACATCAGTAATCACTAGACCCTGACTTCCCAGACTTGAATGTGTACACAGATCACCTGGGATCTTGTTAAAATGCACATATGGATTTAGTAGGTCTGAGTGAGGCCTGAGCTTTTACATTTCTAACAAGTCAATGCCATATTGCTGCTTGGCAGATTATGTATTAAGTAGTAAGACATTAGTCAAATTTTAAAAAGGGGGGATAATTGAGATATGGACAAGCTATATCACAGTACCAATGAAGGTAAAACATAAACTTGAACATACTACAAAAAGTTAACAGATTCTCTACCTGGCATATAGTGGCAATTCAACTACCATTTCAATGACTTAAAGAACACCCCACCTCCCAATTTCAAACAATGGCCTGCTTTTTTTTTTTTTTAATCAGTTTTCTTCATTTCTGCGTGTGTGCAAAATGATCTTAATTTGTCCTGAGATAGTTAACTTAAACAGTGTATTTAAAGCTATGGATAAAATAAAAGAAATGTGTTCACTTTCTTAAACTATATTTTCTACTTACTTCGTTTTGGTTTCCTATTTGTATCTCTAGTCAAAATGCAAGAATATCTAAACTAAGCTATTGTTTGTCCAAAATGTCCTTCACAGGCCACCTTATTTGGTTCCGCAGGGTTAAGGTCAAGGCATTCTGGATTTGATAGGTGAGAACATTTGATTGAAAAACTTCACACTTTAATCTAGAAATCTACACTCAAAACAAAGCAACATTGCAGAATTATTGCTATTTTACTTAAGGCCTTATTTGTTTAACACAATTAGTTCTGGAATTGAGACTGTAGAATATTTAGTATTTTATAGACATGCATCTTTTTTTGGGGAGAGGCGAACAGAAATGTAATATATTACTGGTTTGAGAAAATGAATTATGGAACCTTAAATTCCTCATTATAAATATTTGATAAATATTCAGAAAATCTTAAATTTTTATAATATATCTCTGAAATGTCCATTTCTTGAAAGACTGCACAAACTAAAGGTAGCTGACCTAGAGAATAATCATTCTTGAAAATCCTTACTGACAATGGATACCAGACAATGAAGATAAGTACTAGATTTCTAAAGGAAAAACTGGCTTAATTTACTGTCATTGAATTACAATAGGAGGTAGATAGAAATACATGAATAAATAGATGGAAACAGTTAAACTATATGTATTTCTGATCTATTTCCTTGATTGGAATACTCTTGCTTGCAACACCATGGTATACTATTTGGTTGACCCTACTGTTGTTTGACAGTCTTCACAGGCCTCAGACAGCCTCATGAGAATACATCTTCTCTGAAGTACTACTGTATGTCAGGCATATCAGGTGACCTTTTAATTTTAAAAACAGGCTTCAAAAATGGGCTTGACTTCTACATCAGTGGTAAAATGAAAAGCCTCCAATTGCAGGTATTAGAGCAAAGAGTAGAGGTTTCTGACTGACTTTCCCCCAGTGAAGAGCTGAAAACAGACACTATTACTATTTACCAGTAAAGTGGATCCAAAAAGAATCGCCCAGTAATAGCGAGCCAATGTCTTGGCATGGCTGCTATGCAAAGATGTTCACACCAAACCCTATGGTTTGACAACGTCTTTTGCATCTATGTAGGTTTTGTTTCAAATTCTTGTATACACTGCCATGCTGACTGATGCAGGATAATATATGCTATGTATATATGCGACATTTCAAAGGAATCCTCTTCATCCAGATCCTCTAGCCTTTTAAAAATCTCACTAAGGAATGTTACGTTTTTTGAGACATGGGGCGAATCCATTGTGGGTACTGGATTTTCAGATGATTTCCACATGAGTAATTTCTGAAACTCAATCAAGTAACACTAGAGTTTATTCTGTTGAATGATGCATAATAAATCTCATTACATAATAATTCAAAATTCAGTGGGTGTATACTGTGCGCTGGCTGTGGAGTTACAGAGGTGAAACATCGAATTGTTGCCTTTGAGGTGTTCACATCCAGCTTGGTACAATATCTAGCCTGGGCTGGATCTTTCTTCTTATGGGGACAGGGTAAAGAAGGACTTTTAGAGGCACTGATACACACTAAATCTTTACTGGTACCTGTTAAAAATGATGAAGATGGTGAGAAGGTTATCAGGCAAAGGAAATATGATGTACAAAGGTAGTTATAAGCAAGCAAGGGATTTTTTTTTTTTTTTCAGATGGAGTCTCACTCTGTCCCCCAGGCTGGAGTGCAGTGGTGCAATTTTAGCTCACTGCAACCTCCAACTTTCAGGTTCAAGCAATTCTCCTGCCTCAGCCTCCTAAGTAGCTGGGATTACAGGTGCCTGCCACCACACCCAGCTAATTTTTGTGGAGAAATTTTAAACAATTGAGTATGACTGAAGCATAGAGTTTCTGGGAAAGAGGAGTGACAGATGAGGCTCTCAGGCATTGAGTAGTTAAAAAATGTAAATGAGGTAGTCAAGGGAAAATACATAAATGAGGAGAAAAAAAAACTAAAGAATGACAACATATAGTGGGTGGACAGTTATATATATGGAGAGACTTGCCACTGGGCATGGAAAAGGATGACTAGATCAAGCCCGATATAATGAAAACTTGGCAACAAGTAGACTATGGGAGACCTGTAAGAGTCACTTCAGTGGAGTATTGAAGACAAAAACTGAACAAGAAAGAAGATGCTGGAATTGAATAAGTCCAAGGAATGAGGGCAGAAAACTTTGCAGAAGCTTGCATAAGAAAAGAGCAGAGAGGGCTTCCTACTAAGGAAGTGAATGATTGCACTTCAGTGGTGAATTGATTGCATGCATTTATTTCTACTCCCTTTTACTAAAATGACAGTAAAGAAGAAAAGAAGGTGATAAGGGCAAAGAGACAGGGCAGAGTATACAACAGAAGTCAACAAAATATTGGAAGCTAGAAAATTGATGGAGTGATAAATGACACAGCACAGCACAGAAAGCTGAAATCCAAGTACTTGAAGAGCCACAGGCCAACAAGAAACAGGCAGATTTCATCTGCAGAATCCCAAAACAGATCAGGAAGTAAAGGTACCTGTTACCTTGAGAGGGAGGATGAGCAGCAGAGCTAAAACTTGGAAAGGCATTCTAAGGACGAAGCTGTTACCTTCCAGACCCAGCCATTTCCTACAGAGCTAGGTTACATCCCCTTCCCACTCTGTTAGGAGATGGAGGTTTAATCTTTGGAAAACTGGCATATAAAGGCTTTAGATCCAGGGGCACAGGCTCAGCAAAGGCAGGTGCTAATGTGACATCTGAATTAGAAGAATAAGCGATCATTTACAATCTCAACAATAAGACAGGACTTCCCCAACGCACCACCAGGTCCCACTCTCTTTCAAAACGCTGGCTGCAAGGTTCATAAATCTCGGGAGACTGTTATTCTCAGGAGAATTTAAGCATGCTGAGATCAAAGTATTAAATACACAGTTATTTGGGGACCTCATTACCATGGCTGGATTTTCATCAGCCTATGATTCTATACAAAATCCTCCAGTTGATAAACCCTGCCTACTCATGCTGCCTTTCCATGCAGCCTTTAGTATTGAGAAATAAAAAAATGAAATCCTAAGTCTGCCAGCAGATTGAACAGACCTCCTCTTAGCCAAGGGGACCCTGTAGAAATCTTCATAACTGAGCTCCTGAGTCTAACAGGATAGGAGGTCAGATATGTCTCATCATACCCCCTATTGCTAATTGTCATTAGGCTTTCTTCCCTAAGGGTTAAACCGAATGACCCACTTCACCCCTGATACCAACCAACCACCTGACACTGCCCCTCCCTTTTGCAGTTTTGACAAAACAACTGAACAGCATTCCTTCCTGATGAGAGACCGCTAACCACAGAGTGGTTCTGGCCAGTCTGTGGAAGATGTGCAGTGAGGGTTTTCATGTCCTCTGTTTCACCTTTTAACACCAAAGAGCCGAAAAACCCCACCCTTGGATCATGCTAATGCCACCATTTTTTTTCTGAACAAGGGTCCCATAGAGGAGCATGAAGCTCATTTGTGCATATGCATGTTTCTCCTTTCTTTCTTTCTTTTTTTTTTTTATTTGAGATGGAATCCCACTCTGTTGCCAGGCTGGAGTACAGTGGCGTGATCTCGGCTCACTGCAACCTCCGCCTCCCGGGTTCAAGCAATTCTCTTGCCTCAGCCTCCCGAGTAGCTGGGACTACAGGTGTGCGCCACCATGCTCAGTTAGTTTTTTTATTTTTACTAGAGATGGGGTTTCGCCATGTTGGCCAGCATGGTCTCCATCTCTTGACCTCATGATCTGCCAGTCTCAGCCTACCAAAGTGCTGGGATTACAGGCATAAGCCACCATGCCTGGCCATTTCTTCTTTTATAAATATTCCTCCTACAGTTTATGTATATTTCACCACCTCGATCAGCATAAATCCCTGTCTTATTCTTCCCACCCTCAAAGTGTCTGTTTTTGGCTTCTGGCTGTAGGCTATGCTTCCCAGCCTGTCAGAATCGTCACCATTCATGCTGCAACCCTTTATTAGAAATAAACTTCTCCTTTCTAAATTTAAGAACTTTGTCATTCTTCAGTTGACAGTGGTCTGCTCTTAAAATAAAAAGCAGACATCATTGTATCTCAAGCCATTTGAGGAAACTTTCAATATTAAATACCGGGAATAGAATAGGCAAGAGAAAAGAAACAATGCACAGGACACACACCTTCCCAAATGTCCTCCAATTGCTATCTTCAGAGATAAAAAGAATGAATATTCACATAAAAAGAGCAAGATGATGAACAAAAGAATAGTCAGAGAACAAGAAAGACCTCTTGTAAATTATAAATGTGATAGGAGCAAAGTTAAATAATAAAGTTTTAGGGTACTGCAGAAAGTCAAAGAAAGTCAAGAAGAATATTGTAAGACTATTATTAAATAGACATCATAGCTTTCTATGTTAAAGAAAAAACTGCATCCTATTGGTTTATCCATTTGTTTATTCAAAAATATTCATTCAGCAGCTACTATGTGCCATGCATTGTTTAAAAACCAGAAAAAAAAAAAATCACTGTCCTTATAGATCTCCCATTCTAGGGGTAAAAAACTGACACTAAAATTCTTGGCCAGGCGCAGTGGCTCACGCCTGTAATCCCAGCACTTTGGGAGGCTGAGGCGGGTGGATCACAAGGTCAGGAGATTGAGACCATGCTGGTTAACATGGTAAAACCTCGTCTCTACTAAAAAGTGCAAAAAAATTAGCCGGGAGTGGTGGCGGGCACCTGTAGTCCCAGCTACTTGGGAGGCTGAGGCAGGAGAATGGCGTGAACGTGGGAGGCAGAGCTTGCAGTGAGCCGAGATGGTGCCACTGCACTCCAGCCTGGGGGACAGAGGAAGGCTCTGTGTCAAATAAATAAATAATAAAATTCTTTAGTCAATAATAAAATATCAAACATAAAGATAACTGATACAGAGGAGGTTATCAACTGAATGTTTATGTCTCCCCAAAATGTATATGTTGGAACTCTAACCCCAAATGTGATTGCATTAGGAGGTAAGGCTTTTGTGAGGCAATTAGGTCATGAGCATGGAGCTCTCATGGTGGGATGAGTGTACATATGAGAAGAAAAGCAAGAAAGATCTCCTTAGCTCTCACTCTACTTTGTGACTATGCAGCAAGAAGATGCCCATCCACAAACCCAGAAGAGAGCTCTCACCAGGTGTGAAGCTGCCAGCACCCTGATCTTGGATTCCCAGTCTCCAGAACCATGAGAAATATATATTTATTGTTTAAGTCACCAAGTTTATGGTATTTTGTTATAGTTTCCTGAACTGATGGATATAGAGGAGAAAGAGAGAAACAGGGAGAGAAAGAGAGAAACGGTAGTGATGGGGGTATGGGGAGCAAGGGAGAGAGAGAGAGAGAGAAACAGAAAGAGAGAGGGAGAGAGAATATTTTAGACAGGGTAGTTAGGCAGACTGTTTAGACAGACAATATGGGAGGCAACATCTAGGAGGAGTTCAGAAAGAGGTCATAGACAGCCGGGTGTGGTGGCTCATGCCTGTAATCCCAGCACTTTGGGAGGTAGAGACCAGGAGTTTGAGACCAGCCTGGCCAACATGGCGAAACCCTGTTTTTTGTTGTTGTTGTTGTTGTTTTTTTTAAAAAAACAGAGGTCATAGAGCAATGCAGAGTCAGCATACAGTGCAAAGGCCCTGAGGTGGTGTCATTCCTTGTATTTTTAAGCAAAAGCAAGGAGCCCATGCAACTAGAACAAAGTAGCTAAAAAGTAATGGAAAGAGAAGCCACAGAGGCACCCAGGAGCAGATCATATAATGCCAAGGTAGTAAGTCTGTAGGTTTAGTTTAGGAGTGGCAAGTTTTTCTATAAAGAACCACATAATATTTTAGGTTTTACAAAATAGATTGTCTCCGTTCCAACCATTCAACTCTGATGTTACAACGTGAAAGTAGCCATAGACAAGGTATAAACAAATTGCTGTGGCTGTGTTCCAATAAAACTTTATTTACAAAAACAGGTCATGGGCCAGATTTGGCTCTGCATTATATATCAGTCCTTGTAATCAGTCCAATTGTGGTCTTTGGAGTATTAGGTGTGCTACCACTTTCTCATTTTCTTTGTGAAACAAGAAGTAAAAACATTATTTAACAGAGGATGTTAAACATTTGGGGAGTCAGAAGTCTGAAATAGTAACTTCAAGATTGATTAGGACAACAAGTTTTGATTGTCAGACCACATACACTGAGGGCTCACATCTCCTTGTATCAAAAGTAACATAAAACCGATCAGTATTGGTTTTTTGTTGTTGCTGGTATTGGTAATTCCTTTATTTTTACCATACATTTATATAGTACTCATTGTGGACTAGACACTATTCTAGGCACTTCACAAATACTAATTTACCTAATCTCAGATGCTTGGATGTGGCCAGAAGAAAGTGGAGACCTGGATTAACCAGAATGAGGAATTACTAGGCCAGTAAAGACCAAAAAGAGAGAGAAGGGTAAGGGACTCTAAGAAAGTGATTAGAATGACAGACCCATGGAATCCACATCAGGTAACCTGGAAGTAAGCACGGGAGGGGCTGATAGGAAAATGATGGTGGTGAAGTGTGTGGATTGCAGGTTCATTTGGTGTTGAAAAATTGCTGAAGTCTGGTAATGAGTAAAGTAAGGCAGAGGGTTTACTACTAATGTTTTCTAGAGGTGTGTAACACCATTATTTCCATGGTACGTAAGGCTTGGTTTTGTTAGTGAATGGACCTATGCTTAATTTTTGACACAATAATCTTACTAAAATCTCAATTTCATCATGTGTGCCCTAAAAATGTCAGCAGCTCTCCAATGCTTCCATGCTAAGGTTTTCAGAACGAGCATTCAAGCGTGTCCACAACATGGCTCTCAGGAACTTTTGGAAGCTTGCCCCTCAATGGTTACATTTGTAAATTCTCTGCTTTAACTGAACTGAACAGATACATTCATGAATACATTGTATGCATCTTAACCTAGGAGCTTTTAGGCACACATTTTAGCCTCCTTAAAAGCCTTCACCCCATTACTTAAATTGATACTCAGTGTTCAATATCCAACCAAAATTCCACATCTCTGTGAACATTTCTTGACAGCATGAGACTGAATTCATTATTACACATCTTTCATCAAGTGAGCTCTTTCAATAAGCTTCTTAAGCTGGGGGGTGTCTCATATTCATTTGTATTCCTCGTGACACCTGGGCCATATCATGGGCAGAGTATGTGCTCAGTTATGTGTATTTTATTTGGAAAATTATCTTATGAAAAACAAAGTGGCAGGAATTTCACAGACTCACTAAAGAAAAGTAATCATATCACTAGGAAATAATTTAAATTCTGTGGATGAAGGACACTTTGTGGATAATGCAAAGATTTCTTTGTTTTAGTTGGGTTGTGTAAAAAGAAGAGTAAGAATGTAGTTAAGACAAAGAATGATTTTCAAATGCAAATATTTTCTGAAATTATATAAGTAAAATAACCAAAGTGAAGAAAATTATGAAAAAGGATACCAAAAATCTCCCTAAGTCTTGCCACTTTAACATAAATATCTTTATAATTTCACACTGTTTCTTTCCAGTATGTTTTCCTGTGCATATACTTTTTAAGTATAATCATGTTAGGCACAAAACCACGTATTCTGCCTTTTTTCACCTAGATTTATCTTATAATAATTTTTTTCCACATAATACAGTGTTTTAAAAACTATTCTCAGTATGTTACCCTGAAAAAAATCTGCCCTAAAGAGTTGTGTCCCTCATTTCAACGACAAAGATACTTTTGGGGGTAGCTTTCAAGATTAGCATCCCTTTGAATGACAAGCTAACATCCTTGAATGATAGTGAGCTACTTCTCCAAAGACCCCATTCTTCATTTCTCATTTTTATACTTATAAAACTGATAGATTCTTAGTTCTTATCATGTGCCAGCATTCTAACTGGGTTTCTGCCCCTAAGAGACAGAAGCTTCATTCATGCATGGATCCAGGGTGGTTTAGGATATTTTTTTTTTCTCCAAAATAAGACAGCACATCTAATCAACTAAGGTAATTAGTGGTATTATTGTGCAGGGCTATTTACCAACATTTCATTAAGGAAACTCACAGTGATGCTGATATAAAAACAAATGTATTTTTCACATCATATAGCATATAGTAGTAATAACTAAAGACAATAAACTATTCAGTACACCCAGACCCAGATTGAAATAACATCAATAAATCACTAACATAACAGTAGAAACAGTAAATGCATAGTAAGAAATGGAAATGACACAAGGCTCACTATTTGCTGAAGTTGCTGTCATTCTGCAATTTGCAACAGACAGCTCTATGGTAAATAACACAGTCAATAGTGAGGTCACTTGTCTTGACCTTAAGAACCCCTTAGAAATGACAATTTGAATCAAAACTGGGTTTTTTTTTTTAAAAAGTAGCCATTTTTACAATCACAGATTCCTAGGAAAGGAATAATAAATTGCTCACTCCTCAAAATATTAATAGAACGTAACCAGAAAAAGCCTCAGATGTTCATGAAACATGGGTTTTCGGCATCGCGTTATCCTGTGGTGCTCTGCAATCAATTACTGTTATACCACCATCATTAATAATTTTCTTAATGAAAATGATTCTGTTGATCTCCGTTGTATTTTAATTATCAGAGTTAAGCATAATTACACTGCAGCTCTGAGCTGGCATGTGGACTCCTTTAGGGCGCAATTTTGTTTTAACACACTGATAATGTAATTTTACATTGTGTCAGTTTGTTTGGTTATTATCCAGTTGTACAATTCCACTGTATTCCTGATAACAGATAATAACCTTAGTACCTCCTATATCCTGAAGTCATTTAAAAAGCAATATTGGAATTCTGCGACTAGCTAACTTAATCGCCTTATGATTTTATAATTCCCACTGCTAAATATTTAGTTCGGGCACTCACCCTCTTTCAAGAATACTGTAAAATTAAGACAATGGTTATACATTTTCTGTGAATTACTGAATAGTTAAATAAATGCATAAAATATGAACACAAATTTTTCCTTTTAAATTAGTTTATTATTTATACGACATTATGCCCTCTAGGTAAAGTTAAACATTAACTTTTAGGATACTTTGAAAATTGGCTGCCACATTAGACAAAGCTATTGCTTGAAAATTCTAGTAACATGCAACAGATCATCTATTTTATGGCGGAACATGGTCCGGACTTTTACAAGTCTTTGTAATGAAAGACATTTGTTTTGAAAGCTTAATTTAGAGAGTGTGCAGAAAGTTATTCACCCAAGCTAAATCATACTAGAATTTCTGTCATTATTTCACTGGTGACTAGTATAGGCTCTTGGACGTAAAAGATATTCAAAAATGGTTAAATTGACTAATTGCATGTTTAAATTCATGCGAACCTGCAAAATCAGAACTTTGAAGACTGTCATAGCATGATTTTGAGATTGCTGTGCAGTCGTCTACATGATTTGAAATTGCTGTGGTCTTAGAAACAACAAAGAAATTAGCATAAACTGTTGCTGCCACTGCTGTTTTAGTTTTTGAATAATCTCTTTAAAATCAAGCCAAAGAATGTGGAAAAGAATTTGCTGATAAACATGTATGCAAATTTGCAAAGAAAGGCAATAACCTGTAACCTTGCCTTAGTAAATGGCATCTTCCAAAATTTTGTTGATTGTACAATTGGGAATTGAAGTCAACAAGCTCAATATCGAATCCCAACTTCATCATTTGAACCTACTTAACCCATCGAAACCTAAATTTATTCATCTGCAAAATGGGAAAAGCACTGTTTAGATATCATGAATCTGTTGTATTGTAAGCAAGAAAATTTATGTAAAGTGATTAGAACAGTGTCTGGAATAGAACAAAGATTAATAAATGGTAATTGCTATTATTACTGTATTATTATTACTGTAATAATATCATCATTTTCATCTTTATGCTAGCACTGTATATAAGACTTTCACTAAAATAAAAGTATCACGTGCCCAGGAAAAACATCCAATGATATGCTCCCGTACAGGCTTCTGGTCTCTGATTCTGTGATATAGAGCTCTGCAAATATTCTGTGGGTTCAAAGTGACTGAATGAGACTTGTAGAAGGCTTCGCTGTAAATACGACATCACTATATGCTTGATACCAACATGGAGGCCTGGCTTCATTTTCTCTTAGTGTGTACTGACTTATGACCACAAGGACTGCTTGTACGATAATTAGCAACATAATGTCGATCATAACCTCTGCAATCATGTAAATGGGTGCTTCACAAAAATCCCGCATGGTAGCCATTGCTATTCCATTTTCACAGTTGAGAAAATCAGAGTGGGCAAGTGATTTGTCTAAGGTTACACATGAAATACAGATTTTTACAATAATATTGTGGCTTCGCATATACAGAAATATTCTGTTGTTGAGGTGAGAGTGAGGGTTAGCAGATACTTTTTCACTCTCTTGATTGACAGTGTTTATTCTCTTAATCTGGAGACCCAGAGAATGTAGCTACTTTGAAATAACAACTACAAGAAAATTGAAAAACTAAATAATGTAATTATCCCCGATTTGAAGCTGAGTGATTAAACCCACATGAAAGATGCTAAAGGTGTAATTTTAAATACCTCAAAATATAAAATTTTAAATATACTATTTGTTTTTCATATGAAAAGGTCACCATTCTTTGCAAACAGTAGACAGCATATAATAAGGTAAGGTAAAGAAGTAGATCATCAGTGCTCAACAGACAGTGGATTTTAAGAGTAAATGGGCAGGCCTTTGCTCACCCTACTCTCCAGCAGAGCTCCTTTTAACTTCAGCATTATGCTTTTTAGTATTTTTCCACTGAGATAAGTAAATTAGAATTATCTGGAGTCTGTTGAGAATAATGGCAAAAAACAGACGACCCAACAGGTCTGGTCCATCAATGTCTGGATGACCTAATTACTTTCTGGAATGACAAGGGGTAGGTGAGGCAGGAACAACGCACATCAGATTCAAATGTTAATGCCAACCACTATATTTTTAAAAATTTTTATAGAACAAGATGACGGCAACCTGTCAAATAGCACTGAGTGATATAACACAATTTTATTTTATAATAATGTGATGGACATGCTGACAATGAAAACTTTGTAGTCATATTTAATCTTGTTACTAGCCTACATTTAGGAATACTTTGGGAGGCAAGTATGCCTCCTAGATGGTAAAAGTTAAACATTAAATGGGCCTATTTTCGCACCATAAGAAAACACTATCAAAAATCTCAGTCATGGCATTTTTGCAAAATGTCACACATCTGCAATTTATCTTCTATTTGTAAATAGATACTGATATGTTCTCAGCCAGGTCCTATAATAATGATTTGGCATTGAGTTTATAAGTAGTTTAGGTTCTTAGGAAAAAAACAAATAAATACAATTGTGGCATCAGGAATTTAATTTTCATCGTCCATGAGAGCTTTTTACACTTTAGGAATAATATGTGGCACATGGGAGCATGGATGTTGGCCCAGGAAGCAGCCACTCTTCTGTGGCAGCATATCCTTGGTTTTATTTAGGGAACTATCTTTCCTCCATTTCAGTGGCTCATGTGGGGTTAATTTTATTTTTAGGCCCCAGGCTGACTATGGTCTGCCTAGGAGAGTCATAGTGATTAATTGGTTCAGGGAATGGTATGTGATGTGCTCTAATCACAAAACCCAGAAAAGCTCTCTTTTCACCGAAGTTGCTATGCTGGTGGAATAAGTCTGGAGTTGCCACTAGTTATCTGAGAATGATGCCCACAGAAGAAAGAAGAGCCACATGATAGAGAGAGAGAGTCTGGGAAAAATGTTTGAGCAACTGAATCAAGCAGTTCCTGACATCCAGAATATCCCTGGACTCTCAGTGATATGAGCAGATGAACCCACCTGCCCCAAAACACACACACACACACACACAATTTTTTGGCAGAATCTAATTTCAGAAGATTTCTATCACTTGAAAACAAAAGAGGCCCAATTAATAAACAATGTAGGCGTCATGAAAATGCCATAAACATTGTAGAGGTTCAAGTTAACATTTGTTAACTCTTCCATCTTCAAAAAGCTTTTGCTTTGAGGCGTGTTATCATACATACAGACTGTGGAGACAGACGACTCCAGAGTCCAGCGTGTTTGGATACCAGTAGGAGTGCCTCCCGGGGTCATATTTTCCATGATCCAATCAATCCCTAGTGAAATCCCAGAATATTAAGGTATTGACACAACTTTGGGACATGCTCTGCGTGAGCTGTCTCCTCCCTCTAAAGGCACTCTAAATACTAGAAATTAGTTTCAGGCCTCTGAACCCCAGGTAGAAGATCAAAGAAAAGTCTGCAGCAAAGTAGAGAAATAAAAATATATGTTGAAATGCAAATGATCAGGGCTTTTTGCTTTTGTTTTTTACTACATAATTCTAGATCATTAATATCAGCATCCACTGTGAGTTTTCAAGAGGGCTACGATAAATGATATTTGGTCATGGGGCTTTTTTCTTTAATCTTAGGGTTCCATGAAATGCGTTTTGGGAAGTGCCACACTTTAATACATACATTTTGTGATTTCTAGGGGTAAAAGCCTGAGTGGTTTTGGTTGTTACTCATCATTTAGCAGTGGCAAAGGGAAAGGCAGAGTCATGTAGTTCAAGGAGTACAGATTTTGGAGCTGTCAAGATGTAGATTAAATTTAGCTCTATTGTTAGCTCTCTATGATCACAGGCAATCATGCCACCTCTCTAAGTCATAGGTGCAAAATGAGAAAATACTATCTATTTCATTGAGTTGTTTTGAAGCTTAATGCAGACAGAACATATTCTAGTATGTATCACTTCAACCCTAAGTTGGACAAATGTATGCTTGAATCCCACTCAATCACTTGTTAGCCATGTGACCATGACAGACTATTTACCCTACTTAAGTCTTTTATCTACCTTTGTAAAATGGGGTAGTATGTTGATTATCTCATAGGAGCTATTAAATAAGGATTAAGCTTTAAAAAGCGTACACAGTAGTTATTACAGTTCTGGCATTTGAACTGCAAAACCAATTGTTCTTGTAAGTTGAACAATGCCAAATTACCCTTTACAGGTTAAAACATTATTGAATAGCAGCAATTCATACAGTTCATCATCATAGTATGTGAAATGTCTATTTCAGTGTCTGGCAACCATTCATCATTTGTTTATCTGGTCAACCAATCAATATGTACTTATGCTTTTCTTGTACAGGGAGCATGCCAGACCAGGAATAGAAAGGTGACTAACACACAATCTGTGTCCTCAGTAAATATAGAGTAGATTGAAGAGGCAGGCAATCATAACTAACTTTTTTACTTACTCCTTTTTTGGACACATAAACTGTATATTCATGATCATGAAACAAGGTAATAGAGAGCAACGAGAGAAGCACATACAATTTGGCATGGGAGCATCAAGAAGATAATTCAAGGTGTGCCCAATAAATGGTGGCTACTATCATCAATGTACAAGGTTAGCACACAGTTGGACTCAATACATGCTTTACCAGTTAATTAATGAATAATTAATAAGCTTCTATTAATTACTCTAAGTTGTTTATTACAAAAAGATATAAGGTATAGCCAACCATAAACACATAAGCTTGCTCAAGTTAGCATACCCCACTAAACACAGAATTCCAATTCTGTTATACAGGTTCGGCATCCCTAATCAGAAAATCCAAAATCTTTCAGATTGTTCCAAAATCCAAAACCTTTTGATCACCAACATGATGCTACAAGTGAAAAATTCCACAATTTACCTCACGCAATGGGTGACAGTCAAAACTTAGTCTCAGGCACAAAATTATAAAATATTGTATAGAATTACCATTAGGTTATGTGTATTTTGTGTTTATGAAACATAAATGACTTTCATATTTAGACTTGGGTCTCATTTCCAAGATATCTCATTATGTATATGTAAATATTCCAATCTGAAAAAAAGTCTGAAATCGGAAACACTCTGGTCCCAAGCAATTTGGATAAGGGATACTCAAAATATATAACAATCATCTCTACTAAAAGAATAGCTGATTTAAAAGTGCAATGAATTTGAATCATAAATGAGGACCAGCTATTGCCATGTTTCCCTCCGTACTATGTTGCTTCAATGAAGATAAAATATCATACAACAGAAATCTGTCCCCAGCAAGTGGTCCTGCATTCCAAGGCATCTTTTGTATTCTGAAGGTTGGCATTGGTAAACTGATTCCCTATACTTTTCACTTTGATAGACTATATTGGCATATCCTGGGAAAATCTCACATCCCTTTTAGCTGAACGCTCCCATCAGCATACCACAGGTATTTCAGGTTAGAAAATTAGTGGGTATGGGGACAAGTAATTATAGAAGGAAAAAACTATACTCAGATCCTGGTGTGCAGATTGTTTTTTTTTTTTAGCTTGCAAATTCCCTCTTTCCGGTGTTTCAACTTTCAAAGGTTTATGGTAGTTTAGAGGCAATCCTCTTATAAGTGTACAAATTGTAATGATTATAGGAACAAGTTGTAATTGTTTCTAGCAAGTTTTTAAGAGTCTTTGATGTTATGATTAGTGTTTTATATGTTAATATATTGATAGGGGTGCTTATTTGCTTGTTCCCTTGTATGCTTTTATGGTTTCTAGGTTCAATGTGCAAATACATCTTTGATCTCAGTAGGTCTATTTGGTTTAAAAAGAAAGCCAAGAGAAATTAAACATGAGAAGCACAAAGTTTTGCAATATTTATGAAGAAGTGAGATTAGGGATTTCACTGTAAGAGTACAGAGCTAGGACTAAGACTCGAATGTGGAGAAAAGTGCCCCAAAACTACACCACACGTGAGGAAGGTCCCGTGCTATGTATGGACAGCCAGCCCCACGACGTGCCATTATGGAGCTGTGGCTCCCTTGTAGCCAGCGCGCAGCTACATGACGCAGTCTGGGTTGATGTCACACTGAGCAAATCAAAGGCAATGCCCTGCAAGTCATCAGCTTCCGCTTTAGAGTTTGCCTCCTGCCCTTCAGAAATCACCAGGGGGAAGATTTCTGTCTTTGCAAAGGTTTCCTTTCCAGCTATCCTCTCATCACGCATGACTTCCAGAAACTGGCTAGAATGTAGCGCCTCTTGGACCGTGCACCTTGACACAAATTGCTAAACTTTAGAAGGATTTCACTTTTTGATAATGTCTAAAAGGAGAATTTGGAGTTTCATCAAACCTGGCTATCAACGATACTAACAGCAAGAGAAAGATACTAGTCAAGTCACTCAAATACAGAGTTAGGTAAATGTATAAGGCACTAAGTAATTAATGGTATGACACTTTTTGTTTTATGTTGCACAGAAAAACAAAAAAGGTGGCTTTACTGAAAATACACATTAGAGGAACTCAAATGGGAAAACAGGACGAGAGAGGATCAAATTATACTTTGTACTTCCATTCCGGCTCTTCAGGTGCTGTTTTGCAATGCTCAGGTTTTAATACTGAAAACCTTAGAGAGAGGGAAACAATCTTGCATTTACCTTTGCTGTACACAATGCAGTTGTTTTTGTTGTCTTCCACTCCTTGCCAAGTCACATCCAGCAACCACTTGGGACCAGCAGTCAGCACCATTGGGACCTGAGCCTTTGTCTTCTGTAGAAAGAATGATAACAAACAGATGCCATTTGCTTCCGTTGATTAAAAACTTGAATAATAACTGTACTAATCATTTTATTTTTACAAACAACTAAATCTCCCAAGCCATAATCCAAGTCCTTATTCCCCTGTCTCATGATATCTTTTTAAGACGACAGAAGCTGTAAAGCTTTACTGCTTTCACTAATCTGAATGGTAGAAATATTATCAAGGTTTTTTTTTTTTTTTCTAAATGATACTGAATCAGATCTCCAAGATTAGACAGATCTCTTGTGGCTCTGAATTATAAAGAGAATGCAGATGACTTTCATTGCAAAGAGCAGAGTGTTTAGAAGTGAACTTTAGACACATTGTACTTTACTATCAACAGGATCTCACTATTTCCTGAAACAGACAGGAAAGAATTTAAAGAATCAGGATCCATTTCAAAGCTCTGTCCTGAGCAACATTTATATTAGAGTAAGAACTTACTCTGAATGAATAATGACATCTACCAAACCCCCTAAGTGTGGCTATGTAGTCTCACTGTAACTGAAATAATAATAATGCTAATGATGCACCATACATTGTCTCCAGAAAGACTGTAAAAGGGGAATCGTGAATAAATTCAAATGCAGAGCAACTAAAGCATGACATCCCTTGCTCTGAGAACCACAGAAGCACAGAGACAAGTGCTATAATTCTAACAAAGTATTTTCAGTGTACATGTTAAATAGAAGGCTCAAAATAGTCACAATTTTTGGCTGTTTGGCATCCAAATTATTTATCTGTAAAACTCCGTGGATAAATTTACATGGCTGGAAATAAACTGGGGAGGAAATAAGTATGTCTCAGCAAGACTGTGTTTCCCGATGAGTCACGGTGAACCGGCATTCACTTTTATCATTCTCCGGTCCACGTTCTGTATGTCAAACACCATGAAACCACAACACAGAGTACAATACAAGGGTCTCAAGGTAATTTTTGAACTGAATTTTCACCTAGATATGATCCTGCCAAAGAAATCTCAGTCCATTCTGGGATTTTTCACATGATACATACTATCACAAATTTCCCAAATTGGCCTTAACAAGTATTCACTTGAGGAGTTCCACGTAATCTGGTGATTTCAGATCTTTCAGGAATCTGGAAAACCCATTTCACCTGCCTCATGACAACAATGATAGCACAAAAAACACTGATCCATTGTTAATTGCAAAGCCATACTGAAAACTATGCATAAAATGAATGCTGACCCATTTCTTAAAATATCAATAATATTATAAATGTAAAAACTACCATAAAATATAGTATTTAATGGAAAAATCAAACATGATGGATTTAAAAAGAAGTCTGAAAAAACTACTTCAAATATTAAAACAAAGAGTATAAACTACAACTAAATCAAGTATAACAAATTCTAGTACATTGATCTTTTAGTATTTATATTTTGATTCATTGTGGAGTCTTAATTTTTCAACTATGTATCTTAATAGTTGGCAAAGATAACCACAAAGCAGTTCTCTAAAAGCCTTGTGAAAAAGATGTAATTTTATGTTCTATGTATATTTTAACTATATAGACAAAACTGTTATCAAGTTATCCCTATTGTTATCAGTCTGAGGAACCATTATTTTGTATTTCGATTTTCAAAATAGGATTAGAGGAGAAACAAACTTGTTCTACACGAAATGATAGTGATCCAAATCCAATTAAATATTAGGTATTAATGACACATATTTTGCTCTTCTTTTACTATCAGACTGACAGATAAATCCATAGATCAGGATCTGGTGGTCGGGCGTGGTGGCTCACTCCTATAATCCCAGCACTTTGGGAGGCTGAAGTGGATGAATCACTTGAGGCCAGGAGTTCGAAAGCAGACTGGCCGACATGGTGAAATCCGATCTCTACTAAAAATACACAAATTTGTCAGGTGTGATGGTGCATGTCCGTAATCCCAGCTACTTGGGACGCTGAGGCGGGAGAATTGCTTGAACCCAGGAGGTGGAGGTTGCAGTGAGCCGAGATCATGCTACTGTACTCCAGCCTGGGCGACAGGGCTAGACTCTGTCTCAAACAAAACAAAACTAAACTAAACTAAATTAAACTAAACTAAACCCCAAAGGATCTGCAGTTCTCCAGGCCCAGGCAGAACAAGTCGGAGGAGGGAGTCCACCACTTCAGGAAGCCTATGCAGGGGCACTCAGTGACTTATTTGTAACATCACTCTTTCCCGATTTTAAATAACAGATTTCAAACAGGCACCTGGCCTATTTTTCCCGGATTATCTTATTTCATGAAAAATAATTATTTTAAATTATTTCATCACCCTGTTTCATAGTTCTTAGAATCCTATGAATTTCAACACAGTAAATTAGCTTTTATAATAATTTCACAGATACTATAAAAAATAGATAGTGATCACTTACATTCTTTAGAAAATCTTTTAGTATAAAGTAAATCAACTGATTTTCCAACACCATAATCTTCCATTCATTTCACAAATAAGCAAATTCAATCCTGTGCCTTGTGCTAGGAATGTAAGTAAGTCTTTTTTGGTGAAAAAAGACTGTATTTTGATACAGATACATTAAAAATGTTTAAAGTAATGTGAAAAGTACCATGGTAGGAAGTGCTAAGACATGTGTCAATTGTTTTGGGGTCAATGAGGGAAAGAGAAAAACTCCCATCCTTTGGAGTCTGGGGACACATGATAGAAGAGGCAACATTTGGGCAGGATTTTGAAGGATAAACAGGAAGAATGTGCAGTTGCTGGAAACAGTGTGGGCAAAGGCTGAACAGTCTATAAGAAAGTCAAGTGTGTGGGAAATGGGAGTTCTGGGACTCTGGTTACAGTTCTTATGAAGTCTTTAGCACTCTTTTGGTTACGTAGAAAGCACTAGAAAAGTATTATCTATCATAATTATCATCAATATTATTGTTATTGATAAATGGAAAGAACATAATAGCATATGTATCTGGCAGGGCAGGTTATAAACAGATTTTAAAAGACCTTGATGTATTAGGCAAAACTTTGGTAAACTTTACTTTGTGCTTAATTCTGTAAGCAGAAGGAAGCCAATAAAGATTTTTTAGGGAGATGGAATAAGGGTACTACTGTTTAGGCTACTTTGTTAGGCATTTCTCTTACTTACCTAGCCCTCATGTATGTTTTCAGATAAGAAAATTGCAACTGAAAAATTAAATAATATCCTTTAGGTCAAATTGCTGGTAGGTGGCAGAGGGCAGAGCTAATATTTATAGTTAGCTTTGTTTCCAAATACTACCACCCCTAGTGGTTTTTCTGGAACTGAAAGGTTTCCCAAGAAGCTGTACTTTCAATGCCTTGGGCAATTTAGGATGAGTTTTTCACCTGCCCCACCACCACCACTACTACTACTACTACTACTACTAAAACAATTATTAGTGGCTTACGTGTTGGCTACTGAGGTAAGCATTTCACTTGAATGGTCTTTTTTGATTTTTACAACTCCAGAAGTTAGGTACTAACATTTTCTCCATTTTCTACATAAGCAAATTAAGGATTAGAGGAGCTGATATTGTGAGTAAAATATAAAAGTAATCAATTAATATATTTCCTAATGGTAAGTTAGGCATTATATCTTTTAAAACTCTGGCAAACATTTATTTTGCCTGGGTACAAGTAGCATTGGATTTATTAAAAAATTGAGAAAATAATTTATTTTAGTCCAAATCAATAAGGCAGAAGAAAAAAATGGAGCAAAGACTTGCTGAAAGTTATACCCAAGCTGTAAAGTAAATAATAAGTAGATAAAAAATCTCAAGGGACCAGTTATTACAGTTTTGAGAAGGTAAGTCAATTTCTTTCTGAAGAAGTCAAGTTTTGTAGAGATTGACTGAGTTCAAAGAAGATTACCAAGTGTGAGAAGGAAGGAGTTAGCCAGGATTATATGAAATCTACACTCCAGAAAAATCCATGAATAGAAAATAACAATAATATCCACATTGATCATTAGGTTCACTTCCCGTGTCTCCAACATAAGAATGCATAAAATTCTAGAACACTAAGAGCTAGAAGCTACTTTAAAGTTCACTGAGTTTAATTCTCAGATATCACAAACAAGGAAAGTCAGGCCAAAATTTTTATCTCATACTCCACAATGGGTACAACTGGCACAACATTTTGGGAAAAGAGAACAGACATAAAAGGTGTGGTAGGCAGGAAAATGGCCTACCAAAGATGGCTATGCCCTAATCCCCTGGAACCTGCGAATATGCTACCTTACTTGGCAAAAGGAATTTCAGAGAGGTGATTAAGTTTTTGTACCATGAGATGGTGAGATTATCCTAGATTATCCAGATGGGCCCAGTCTAATCACATAAATCCTTACAAGTAGAAGTGAAAGGCAAGAGTAAATCCAAGAGATTCAACACGAAAAAAATGCTGTCTGCTTTTGCTACCTTTAAAGATGGGGGACTGAGAGCAGAAACTAAAGAATGTAGTGGTGTCTAAAAACTGGGAATGGCCTCCAGTTTACAGGAAGCAAGAAACAAGAACTTCAGCTCTACAACATCAAGGTACCAAATGTCGCCAACAATCTGAATGAATGAGCACGAAATGGATTCTCTCCTAGAGCCTCCGGAAAGGAATGCATCAGGAAGACTGACACCTTGATTTTAGTCTGGTGAAGTCTGTACTCATATTTCTGATAAACAGAATATGAGATAATAAATTTCTGTTGTTTTAAGCCCCCAAGTCTATGGTAGTGTGTTTCAGCAGCAATAGAAAGCTAACACAAAAGATATCCAGATTTATTGATTACAGTTAAAACAAAAATAACTAATTTTCTTATCAAGTGTGCTCAAAAGTGTGAAATAGCTTCCTCTTAGTTGAAATAACACCGAATATACCTTGTTATTCCACAGTCATTGATCATTTATTTATAAGTCATTATGAAGCAGGATATTTCCCTGACCCCTTCACGGGACTTGTGACAGGGGTGCCTCATTTACTCAGCCTGCTGCTCTCAACTCCTCGAGGGAGAGAGCACACGAGCAAACAAGTACCAAAACTGGAGTGAACAAGCACTGGAACCAGCCAGCCGCTTCAGTGCCAGTGGGACCAAACTCCATTCACTCGGACCTGCTGTGTTCCACCTCTTGCAGGAGGGAGTGCGCAGGTGAGTGGGTGCGGGAAGCAGCCAGACGCTTTAGTGCTGGCAGGAGTGAACTCCATGCAGGCCCCACAGCAGCATACAGGCAGGGGTGACTGTGACTCCCAAAGCCCCAGAGGGCTTGTTACAGTGCTATTTTAGCTCTGCTGTCCGTGGTCAGCTTAACTGTTAACAGCTCAGTGGGTCCTTTGCCTTTTCATGTGAGATGGCTACTCTCCACCAGCCAGGGCAAAGGGCCAGTGTGACAGTCTTTTGTATCCTCACTCGTGGCTCCCAAGCTCTTGTCTAGTGTCTGGGCAAAATGGGGTCGCATTAACAAAGTGAAAGATAGTAAATGTGGGAGATTTTATTGTCTATGAAAGTGGCTCTCAGTGGGAAGGGGAGCTGAAAAGGGGACGGGGTGGGTAGGTAATCTTCCCCTGAAGTCCGACCATCTCTGGCCAGATTCTTCTCCAAAGTTGTACCATCAAACCATCTCTCTGAAGTCAAGCTGCTTCTCTCCAACGTCCAGCCATAGTCCTGTCTACCAGCTGAGGATTTTTATAGGCACAGGATGGGACGGTGTAGGTGGTTTAGGAAAAGACAACATTTGAGTGGGAAAACAGGGATAGAAGTTCTCACTTTGGGCCACAGTTTCAGGCTTCTTGGCTTGAGGGTGGCATTTTTGCCAGGGACCCACCCTTTTCTGCCTAGAATTTCTCTGCCTTTTGTCCCCATCAATTAGAGATACTGTGTTCTTGCTTTAAAATACAAGCAAATACACAATGGTGACTGTAATAATTCCTGCTTATACCAGTTATATCATATCGTGAAGCATCATTGACTTTACAGTTGAAGTATAACAAAAGGACATTATTGTTTTTGGAGTCACATTATCTCGGTTTGAATCCTAACACATGCCACTGGTAGCATCTATGACTAGAAAAACACTTAAGTGTTCTCAACTTCAGAATGGACATCAGCACAGTGCGGCTAATTTTTATTTCAGAGGCTTTTGAGAAGCAACTAGCAAAGAGCCTAGTACTCTACAGATGCACATCGAACTTTTGCTGGATAGCTACATTAAAAAATGAAATAAAACACACAAGGCATTTGCTGAATCCCCACTATTTCTCGGGCTCTGGTCATATTTGTAGTGATTAGCATAGATGTCTAGACAAAAACTCTTTATTATCTAATTGAAAGGTTGTGATAGTCATTATGGCTGCTGATCAGTTAGTTCCAACTCTTCACTTTCCAGATCTCTTTTAAAGTTGGACCTGGCCACGTGACTTTGCTTGACCAATGAAATTGAAGAAGTGGCTTGTGTCACTCCCACACAGAACCCATGAGATCCAATGGCCAATTCACCATTATGCCTTGCTTTTGCTGAAACAATCATGGAAACAAAGAGGTGGACCGGCAACTGCAGTGGTCAGGGAGTATGAGAAAGAAATGAACTTTTTCATGTACAAAGCTGTTGTAGTATTAGGATTGCTTACAACCTCAGCAAAACGTAGCTTATTTTCACTTATACAAAGTTTTTCTCCATTTTTTCCATTTTGAAATATTGAATTTTTATAGGTTCAAGTTTGTATTTTGTCTGTATCTAGACAGTCTCTTTCAGCAATAAATCAATTCAAGGTACATAACAATAGCCTTGAATTTCACTTAAACTGGAATGTCTTCTTTTTTTAAAAAAAGAAATCTTGTGCACTTTTAAGGCTCCACGTTGTACATTTTAAAATTCTGCACTCCTGGACACGGTTTGAACCCAGAGTTTCACGTTTAGACAGCCCACAACTAGACAAACTTGACAAGGACAAAATGGGTCAAAAGTGTCATTTCTTAGGAATAATTAAAATCATCTAATGTGGATGAGAGAGGTCAGACTAGCATCCACTTCTCACTAACCTTTAGAGTTACTGGACCGACAAAGGAGGAAGCCTTCAATAAATGTTTATAGTCAAGCCAAAAGGTTAATGGAGATAAAAGTAGACAGCCCAAAGGTAAATAATAGAGGACTAACCCAAGAAACTGGTGACATAATGTTGTCCCAGGGATTCCAAATTTTGCTAGAAAAAAAAAGATACTGAGGATTTCCAAAAGGAGGGTTAGAAAGAAATGAAAGTCACAGGAAAATCTTCCCATGAGATGAGCTTATTTTTACATTACATCCCTTTAACAGAAGTAGAAGTGTTATTTGATTTAAAAAATTGGCCTCCATTGACTTTAGTTTAGGAAATACAACAAAAATACCATTAGAGAATCTCATGCCAATGCCATGAGATATAGTTTGATGCTGTTAAAAATGCCCTCGGTGTGTGGCTTCCTTAACTGGGTAACAGATCAAAAGCACTGAGGCCTGTTTGGCTAAATACTGCTCTTTTAACAATTCATAGCTGTTTATATTCTCTCAGCTATAAAGCATATTTGACAACAGGCCTAGAGGATTTTTAAAATTACTATAACATTACATTTATATTGTGAGAACCAGAAATACATACACACACACACACACACATACACGCACACACATTCCCTTGCCCTTAGGAATTGTACACTACCACCACTGCCAACCTCCCCTAACTGAATTATTCCCTACATTTAAATGAAAAAAATGGTGCTGCACATGATTTGACCTTGTACAACCACACAAAATTTTACACAGTAAAAGTTTCAGTTAATGTATCCAAGCAGTTCTCCACACTGGAACTCAATTCAAATTCAATCTGACAGTCAGGAAAATATTATATCACATTCCTTTTAACTATGTGAAATCTCTAGAGACAGTGAATTGAATTTGAAAATTTCCCTCACCAACAGGTATGGGGGCATAACAATTACAAATCTTGGACTACTTCGACTGGGGAAAAATATGCCCAGGAATAATTCAAGACCTTATACAATTGAATTTTCAGTAATCCTGGGCATGGTCTACAGTCTCAACATTATTGATTTGACTGGAACTATACAACTTTTAGTATGCTAATTTCCACCCAACAAAATAGTGCTTTTTAGTAAATGCCATTTAATAAGTTAAACTTTTGAAAGTTAAACCACGTGACAGTGTGCACTTGATGCTATTTAGGCAAAAGGCCTTTCTTTCTTCTTCCTTTTTTTGAGAATAGAGTGTCATTTTAAACTACATAAACAAAATCATTCCATTCCATGTGATCCTGTAGGGTCAACATTATTGATGTGATATAAAAACAGGTTCTCAGGCTGGGCATGTAATCCCAGAACTTTGGGAGACTGAGGCTGGTGAACCACCTGAGGTCAGGAGTTCGAGACCACACTGGCCAACATGGTGAAACCCTATCTCTACTAAAATTACAAAAAAAATTAGCTGGGTGTGGTGGCAGGCACCTGTAATCCCAGCTACTTGGGAAGCTGAGGGAGGAGAACTGCTTGAACCTGGGAGGCAGAGGTTGTAGTGAGCCGAGATTGCACCACTGCACTCCAGCCTCGGTAACAAGAGTAAAAGTCCCACTAATAAAAAAAAAAAAAAGGTTCTCACAGATAACACCTGAGTATTCCCCGTGACTAATTAATGTTAAGTACTCCTCAAACACAGCGAGGCATATCACTTGCTTCAATTAAAATCTTGTGATTCTATTGAAAAATGGAGTAAAATGACCACTGAATTAAACTGGGATGTCCCTTAAGTGAGAGTTGCAAAGTGTGCATGTGTGTATACGTGTTTCTATATACAGAGATTTCAGCAAGTAACTTAGAAAACTTCCAAACGCATACATATTTTAAAAAGCTATCTTATTTGTGTTTATTGTTTGGGAAATAAGAAAACTCAACTTCTTAAAACATTATCAAAGTTGCATTGCTTGAAAAAAAATTATATGCTATACCTACTTCCGAAACTGAAGCTCAACATATTAAGAATACTCCTAAATTAGAAAATATGTGAAAAGGACAAATGGGAAAGACATTAGCAACATCCTATAACAAGAACCACTACACTATATAATTAGGCACAGAATAGATTTATGAATGGAGATTCCAGGAACATTTCATTAGATTAGAGTTTTCTTGGAGCACAGTTCTACAAAATATCCTGTAAGAACAGCATGAGAGTGAAATTCCAGAGAACTTCTGCTAACAAATGTCTTCGAGTAGAATGTGGTATGTGGGATCTCAGATATGATAAGAGACTTTTCGAAAACAAAATGAGTGTGAAATAAAATGATAGAATTCTTGGCTATTATGTCCATACTCCTTATGTCAGACAGTTTTATCTCTATGAACCAAAAATTTAAATAATCATTATCTCTGAGGTATATTTGCTTTTAGTTCTCAAATTGTTGGAACATATTATCTTAACATGAGTCACTGCTTGAATATAGGAATTTCAGCATAAGAAGTAATGATCCTGTTAGAAGAGAAAATACAAATAGTTCTACAGATATGGGCTATTAAAAACAATCTGTTTGCTTCCAAATATCATTTCATGATATTTTAAAAAATAATATAAAATTATTTTTCAAGATTACTCACTCTAAATATATAGATATTTCATTTTCAAATGGAAAGAATCTCTAGATGAATATAAACATCTAAGCTATTCAGATATTTATTATACTTTCATTTTCCAGAAAGAATAGACTCATTTCTCTTTCCCTTTTGCCAACTTCACTCCCACAGCCTCATCTGTTCCCCACATACATTTGGCTCCGAAGAGGAACTACTCCCTCCAAACTGGCAATCATTAACTTCAACCTTTTATTTTATACAGCTCTGAAAGTCACAGGGTGTTTAAGGAGTGTTGTTTTGCTCCTGGCAGAATTTCTGGGCTTGCACCTAGTGCAATGTGCAAAAAGTGTGTCAGCGCTGAAACTCTGAGAAGAGAAAAGTAAATTGCTCTTGAGTGCCCCTTCTTACGTAAGGCTGTCACATAAACCTGTGGCAGGGTTCAGGGATCCAGAGAGCTGTGGTACCAGCTGTGTGACCTGGGGCCACTTAACCTCTGAAGGTCTCAACTTCCTTTTCTGTTAAGATGATCTCATATGTACTACAGCTTGATAACGATATTATTATAAGAGTTTTTACTGTAGAATTTCCATCAAATCTTGCTCAAATTCTGAGTGTGGAGAAGAAAATATATAGGAAAACTCAACACATTGAGCTTATACTTACTTAAGGAAGCTTTACTATTGTATTGGCCAATCACTAAATAAAGCCATTTTAACTTACTACATTTTGTTATTTTAACTCTTTTAGAGAAAGTGATGTGGTTAAAATAAAAACGCTAGCCTGAAGAATAAAAAGAGTATCTAATAGAGGTGCATACAAACTCAACGTGAATGCCCTGTTTAAACCACTGTAAAAAAAAAAATACAGTGGTCAATTCTGTTCATCAGTCTCCATCTGTATTTGAGAATTACCCCAAAAGTATTCTGTGGAAGAGAGAAAACACTACCCTGCACAAAGTCATCTTCAGATACTAAGATGTGTCCACCTTTCACGAATGAATCCACTGAAATATGTAATGAATCTCTCAGTCACCATTCAGGCTGACTCCTTTTTATTACTGTTTCAGTCAATCTTCTGCCAAAAAAGAGGGCAATTCTGAATCCTGATATTAATATAGTAAATTTTAAAACCAAATATACAATTTTTCTTGTAATTATATGGTGTTTTCATGATGTGTATTCTTATATCCATCTATAGACATAAAGTATTAACTTGCTTATATTTTGAACTTAAAATATACCTGATATTACAATATTTGAAGTTGATGGAAGGAGTCTATGGAAAAACTAGAAGAAGGGAAATAAGAAGGGGATCCCCCTCCAAAGGGAAAAAGTATGTGAAATTATTAAACTATATCATAGGTGCTGTGATGACTATAGTATCTTTCGGGAAGGCAGATTTTCTGAGACAAATTATTAAAAGTCAAGTTACTGAAAGTCAGATGCAAAAAAATAAAATCTTGGCAAACTAGTTGGCAAAAGTGTGTAAGTGTTAGAGTAGCTGAACAAAGCTTGTCTAATCTGTGAGACATTTTAGTAACAGAAATATTATAAATGTTTAAATTAAGTATCTAAAGTAAAAATTCTTCCATCAACTTCAAATATTGTAATGTCGGGTATATTTTGAGTTCAAAATATAAGCAAGTGAATAGATGTTTATAGATGGGTACAAGAATGCACATTATGAAAAGAACATGTAGTTAAAAGAAACATTGTATATTTGGTTTTAAAATTTACTATATTAATATCAGGATTCAGAATCATAGAATGGTTTTCAGTTTTGTTTTGTTTTTTGTTTTTTCACCAAATCAACAGATGCAGAGGGACTATACAAATTCTGCACTTTTACAGAGTAAAAGCCAAGTGTCCAAGTCACTTGCCTTCATTCTGGAGCCAGGCTGCCCTCCTTGCTTTCCATGGAATTAACAATGAGAAAAGGACTCCAACCAAACAGATCGACTCAACGTGCTCCCAACCTGAAGGACCTTTGTTCAGCATTTCTGTCACTCTGGGGCAACTAATGGAGCATGCTAAGAAGTCAGAATCAAATGAGATAAATCTTTATCAACAGTGCCCCTGGAAAATGTCTTAAATCTTGTTGTTGCTAGTTTTCTACGGGATGCTCTTTATGAAAGGCGAGGTCTCTGTGTTCATTGTAAACCGGAAATTTTATATTAAAATATTTAATTTCTTAATTGGGTAGATTTTGGAGAATATTCTCAGTCATAAGAGAAAATTACATTTCAGTCACTGCTTTCTCAATTCTCTATCCTATCATATCCTTTACAAAAAGAAATATGAATAAAAGCATCAATGTGTGTATTGGAAAGGATATGTAAATCATGCTAACATGACAAACTGAACAATTAAAAACTGTTGACTGGAAATAGCAGTCAGTTAAATTATACAATTAGTTGCATGTGTATTACACTGAAGTTTGGGCCAAGTTGTTTTATTACTCTGAACGATTTTTTTTTTGCTAGATAAATAATATAACCTTATATATAAACTCATTCCAATTAGTAATAACTAATCAGCATTACTTTTGGATTTCTCTATATTGTTTCTATTTTGAAAGTGTTATTTAGGTTATTCTGCTTTTAAAATAATCATTTTACAGGGATGCCCTCTCGCACCACTCCTATTCAACACAGTGTTGGAAGTTCTCGCCAGGGCAATCAGGCAGGAGAAAGAAATAGAGTATCCAATAAGCAAAAGAGGAAGTCAAATTGTCCCTGTTTGCAGATGACATGATTGCATATTTAGAAAACCCCATTGTCTCAGCCCCAAATCTCCTTAAGCTGATAAGCAACTTGAGCAAAGTCTCAGGATACAAAATCAATGTGCAAAAATCACAAGCATTCTTACACACCAATAACAGACAGAGAGCCAAACCACGAGTGAACTCCTATTCATGATTGCTTCAAAGAGAAGAAAATACCTAGGAATCCAACTTACAAGGGAAGGGAAGGACCTCTTCAAGGAGAACTACAAACCACTGCTCAATGAAGTAAGAGAGGACACAAACAAATGGAACAACATTCCATGCTCAAGGATAGGAAGAATCAATATTGTGAAAATGGCCATATTGCCCAAGGTAATTTATAGATTCAATGCCATCTCCATCAAGCTACCAATTACTTTCTTCACAGAATTGCAAAAAAAAATTACTTTAAAGTTCATATGGAACCAAAAAAAGAGCCCGCATTGCCAAGACAATCCTAAGCTAAAAGAACAAAGCTGGTGGCATCACGCTACCTGACTTCAAACTATACTACAAGGCTACAGTAACCAAAACAGCATGGTACTGGTACCAAAACAGATATATAGATCAATGGAACAGAACATAGCCCTCAGAAATAATACCACACATCTACATCCACCTGATCTTTGACAAATCTGACAAAAAGAGGAAATGGGGAAAGGATTCCCTATTTAATAAATGGTGCTGGGAAAACTGGCTAGCCATATGTAGAAAGCTGAAACTGGATCCCTTCCTTACGCCTTATACAAAAATCAATTCAAGATGGATTAAAGACTTAAATGTAAGACCTAAAACCATAAAAACCCTAAAAGAAAACCTAGGCAATACCATTCAGGACACAGACATGGGCAAGGACTTCATGAACAAAAGCAATGGCAACAAAAGCCAAAGTAGACAAATGGGATCTAATTAAACTGAAGAGCTTCTGCACAGCAAAAGAAACTACCATCAGAGTGAACAGGCAATCTACAAAATGAGAGAAAATTTTTGCGATCTACCCATCTGACAAAGGGTTAATATCCAGAATCTACAAACAACTTTAACAAATTTACAAGTAAAAAACAAACAACCCCATCAAAAAGTGGGTGAAGGATATGAACAGACACTTCTCAAAAGAAGACATTTGTGCAGCCAACAAAAATATGAAAAAAAGCTCATCATCACTGCCCATCAGAGACATGCAAATCAAAACCACAAAGAGATACCACCTCACACCAGTTAGAATGGCGATCATTAAAAAGTCAGAAAACAACAGATGCTGGAGAGGATGTGGAGAAACAGGAATGCTTTTACACTGTTGGTGGGACTGTAAACTAGTTCAACCATTGTGGAAGACAGTGTGGCAATTCCTCAAGGATCTAGAACTAGAAATAACATTTGACCCAGCCATCCCATTACTGGGTGTATACTCAAAGGATTATAAATCATGCTGCTATAACGACACATACACACGTATGTTTACTGCGGCACTATTCACAATAGCAAAGACATGGAACCAGCCCAAATGTCCATCAATGATAGACTGGATTAAGAAAATGTGGCACGTATACACTATGGAACACTGTGCAGCCATAAAAAAGGATGAGTTCACGTCCTTTTGCAGGGACATGGATGCAGCTAGAAATCATCATTCTGAGCAAACTATTGCAAGGACAGAAAACCAAACACTGCATGTTCTCACTCATAGGCGAGAACTGAACAATGAGAACACTTGGACACAGGGCGGGGAACATCACACACTGGGCCTATTGTGGGATGGGGGGAGGAGGGAGGGATAGCATTAGAAGATATACCTAATGTAAATGACGAGTTAATGAGTGTAGCACACCAACATGACACATGTACACCTATGTAACAAACCTGCACGTTGTGCACATGTACCCTAGAACTTGAAGTATAATTTAAAAACATAATAAAATAATCATTTTATAATTTTAAAGAAATTAAGGATATTCATTATTTATTCAATAATATTTATAGGTTATCTACCATGTAGAATACTCAAGAATACAGAGATGAAATATGGGTTACATTTCTTCCAGATGTTCACAGTATATTAATAATAAAAATATCTAAATGGTATGCACATAGATTGTCAATATTAGTAATCAAGCTCATTATAAGTTTATGATTGGTACATGTGGAAAGTGCAACACATATTTGATGGTCCATGACCAAACAACAACATAGTAATAGATCAGAAGTGGTTAACAGAAAGGATTTTCATGACAAATTGAACTACACTTTAATTTTACAGTTAGTAACACTGAGGCCCTCTCCAATTTAAAATAAAAGTCTCTAAAATATGGCTTATAATTTTTATAACTATGCTTAAAACCTAATCATAATGGTCTTTTACATGCATGTTTTGGTTTAATCCATGCACCTCTGCACCTATTAAACATCATTTTAATATATATTCATTTAATTTCTGACTGCTAAATGAAGTATATCTTAAAAATACATTGAAAATAAATTTTGAGAAATATAACCAAGATGAATATGTATAGATATCAGTTTAAGCATATATTCATTATCTCAGTGTTCCTTATTAATCAATAGTAAAAAGATGGTTTAAACATTTGTATTTTGGGGGCCAGGCTGGTTGAGTTTACACTGCATCACCATCACTTACTAGCCTTGGACAAGGTACTTAACTACTCTCCATCTCAGTTGCATGTCTCCAAAATAAGATGCAATAAACGCATTTATGTCATAGGGTCATTTTCGTGATTAAATGAGTTGACGTGCTTAAGCAGTACTGGGTATGTTATTCTATGTAAGGGAATGCTTTTGTTTCTAGTATTTCTAAAGAAATGTGTTTCCATAAAGGTATAGAACTCTCAGTAAAACAAGAACTTTGGCTGGCTAGAAAACACATTGCTCTCATATATGATCTATAATTAAGCCATCATGATGTACTAAAATTCTAGGTGCCACATTACTTTTTTAAATCAATTTTTACAACAATTCTATGAAAGAGATCATCATGCCCATTTTGGAAAGATGAAAACTGAGAGTCTAAAAAGTTAAACAACTTGTCCAAATTCACACTGCCAGAAACTGCCTTAGCCATGAGCTGTCTTCTATTTTTCTCTTAGCAAATCTATAAGAAACAGAATTCTTTCTCTGGTGTTAAAGCAATGAGAATCTCCTTAGGAACTGTGTTAAATATCAATTTTTCATGTCTGTGAAAACTAGCTTAAATGATCTTCCATGAGTCAGTGGTTAGCAGTTTCTGTTTTCCATTATGCATGATTCCTAGCTGCACTTTGTAGAGGCTAATTACATGGTGCCTCATTAATAATCTTCAGGGTTTTTCGAGCTGTGAAATTTATAGCTTTTGTGGTGAATCATTTCTCACATTTGCACAGTTTGGGGTCTTGTAAGTCTAGTTGAGATACTAAATATCAATATCAGACATCAAGTAGGAATACGGGGAAAAGACCGAACATAGTCTAGCTAGTGATTTTAAAATATTGAAAAGCAGCGAATACTTATTAATATTTTATTTTTATGACTGCAGGCATTTTTATACCTGTAGAGATGATTATAACATAGAATGGATTTTAAAAAGCCTATAAAAATGTTTCCAATCACAAGTAGAATTCAAGATGACTTTCGGTTAAAATTCACTCAATTCATCACTGATTGCACAAGAACAAATGAAGAGTGGTATTCTCTTGGTGCCTAACATCATGGTCAACAGACATAGTACAGACTCACCATAATACAGCCTCACCACATTATACTCTGTGGTGAGGCATCAGCATGCAATCTGAGCAGGCGGTCAGGCCGGTCTTCATTCCTGCAGGTCTACCCTACTCCTCAGAACCTCTGGATGCAACCACTTAGGGAACCTAATCTGCACTCAAACCTTGGCTCACTGGTGGAGGATTCTACACTTAAAAAATATATTTCAAGCTGGGTTTAATTAGTATGTTCCTCAGATTAGATTACTGTTGCTCACAGGTAGACTGGATCAAAAGCTGACAGAGCAGTTTCACCTGCCAGCAGAAGTTCAAGTTAAAAGTGGGAAGACAGAAAGAAGCCTCAGTAAAGAACATAGGGTGGAAATAGTGCAGAGGTGAAGAAAAGGTAGTTATTCTGATTCAGTGGGTCTGCAACCAAATACTTCAAATATAATTTAAGTATTGTTTATGGCATACTCACAAAACGCTTCCAGAATGTGGTGAACATGACAATGAAAGGACACAGAAAACACAATTAACACAGTGGCTAAGTTCTAGAGCCACGCTGCTTCACTTTAGATCCAACATTTGCTACCCATTTATGGTGTGGATCTTTTCTTTTCTTTCTTTTTTTTTTTTTTTTGAGACAGAGTCTTGCTGCTCTGTCCCCCAGGCTAGAGTACAGTGGCGTGATCTTGGCTCACGACCACCTCTGCCTCCCAGGTTCAAGCGATTCTCATGCCTCATGAGTAGCTGGGATTACAGACTTGCACCACCACACTCAGCTAATGTTTCTATTTTTAGTAGAGACGGGATTTCACCATGTTGGCCAGGCTGGTCTCGAACTCCTGGCCTTAGGTGATCCACCTGCCTCGGCCTCCCAAAGTGTTGGGATTACAGGTATGAGTAACCACACCCAACCTATGGTGTGGATCTTAATGAAGTAGGTCAAATTCTCTGTGCATTGGTTACCTTATTATTATTATTGTTATACCATATGAACCTGTTGCAAATATTAAATGACGCTTACAAATCACTTAGATTTATACCCAAAACATAGTAAGTGCACATTTATGTGTACTGATTTGGGTAAATGAGACAAAATTTAAGAAATAATTAAATTTCTGTGAAAAGACCTATGCTTATCTATTATATCCAACTTCAACAGAATGATCAATGTGTCATAAATATAAATGTGTAAAAAAATTATGACTTTGACCAATCTTTTTACCTTGTATCTAGTAAATAGATTGCTCCTGGGGAGAAAACTTTACCACTGCTAGCACAATGAAAATATTTTAATGGCAACTAAATAGAAATTGAATAAAATCTTCCCTTGCATGATGAAAAGCTCTATCTATTGGTTATAACACACTACTATGTTTAAGTTACTCCAGATTTTTTACCTATTGTTTTCACTAATACTTACCAAATCTAACAACTTGCTTGTAGGGCATTTGGGAATTCGTTTGAAAAGGCTCTGGTCTTTGAGTTTCTAATTATGCTACTTCCCTTCCTTGGACTCTAAATTGGGAATGCCTTATCTAGTATAAACATTTCAGAATATGCAAATTCTTCTTACACCATATGCTATAAAAAGCCTTAAATTTAAATACCATAATCTTAAGTACTTATTTAATTTTTGTATGTTGTCTCATTTGTCAACTAAAATCAAACCAAGCCAAAAACAAAGCAAAATCCCCCATGACTAAGAAGACCTTACGGTTTTACTTAAGTAGTTCCTATTTCATGCTAGTTATACGTATTTTCTGAAATGATCTGGAAATTCACTAAACTTAGGTTTGGTTCTAACTTTGTCAGTAAGTGGTTAGATTACCTTTGTCAAAAATGCATGAATTCTCTGAGCCAGTTTCCTCATTTTTAGAGGAAAAGACCAGGATTCCACAATGTCTAGGGTACCTTCTGGCTCTAAGATTTCATGTATTCTAAATAGATGAAACTCACGAAACAGACTTCTCCAGTGTTTCTCAGTCTTTTAAAATCTCTGCTTGCATTCTTGATGTTAAAAATAAATTCATGGGCTTTAATATTTAGCAATTTGAATAAGCACAATGACTATAAATATAAACGGCAAAAAGGTGCCCCACTCCCTAGAAGCAAAGACTCCCTTCAGTAAATACACATACACCTATGCACGTCCTTCGACCGGGCTTCTCCTTCATTAGATTTCAGAATCAAAACACTGTCGCTGTTCACATCAAAATGAATTTTCCCTAATTCAACTTTGCAGAAAAGTAAAACTACAAACTCAGAGTTTGCCCTGTCCTTGACATTCTTAGAGCAAAATGCTTTTACTGACTACTCTGTCTTCCATATCTTCTAAGACTGTGCACCCCAGATAAGGCAATAAGCTTGAGTGTATATTTCCATTATTGTGCTATTACTGACTAACCCAAGTTCTAGTTTCTAATAACCAAGACTATAAGAGGGTTCTTCCTTTTTCATGTTATTAAATGAGACTTGTTACTGTCCTTCACAGTGCCATGGACAGTACCCGTGCCACCATAAGCACTCAGTGAACACTTGGCAAATGTTGATGAGGGCATAGTATGCAAGATACACGGACCAATTCCCTTTTTGGGCCAAATCACACTATTCTACAACACATGGAAGAAACGTTGATAGTTTTGCACTAGACTAGTTTAAGCAACCCTAAAGTAAATTCAATGATAAGGCCAGTTGATAGTAAAATCTCAAGCATGAAAAATGACACTGTCTTCATTTTTTACGCATAATGTCAAGTATGGATTATAAATAAACTGGAGAATTTTCAAAACCCCTCTCATTTAATTGCTGTGAATAGACTAAACATATACAACAAAACCAAATTATCTTGTAGGTTTTCCTGTCTTAAAAGCAAAGATTTGGGGGGAAGGAGAAAGGGCAAAGAGTGAAACTAGTGATAAAAAGGAAGTGTCCAGCCTTGGGACTGGTGCATAGAGTCCTGCGTTCCAATAAGACTCGACAAACAGCTCTGATCAGAATCTAAGTGATGGGAAACAGCCTGTAGCTTCGAGATTAGCTGCTTCACACTATTTCTGAGTTAAGCCAGCACAAGTAACATCATGAATGCATAATTATAATTATGCATTAGAGTATGCATAATGATCTCAAAATTAGTAAACAAAGAAAAAGCATCAGAATTTCTCAGCTATTTTCAGGTTCCTGTTACAGAAGACAAAATATGACTAAGATTTTAGGGAGGGGTGTCTACTGAAACTTTTTTTGCATGAAATTTGCAAACTTGAAGAAATAACTGATGAATCAGTATTGATTTAAAAGTCTCTTTTAGGAAACTCCACATAAATGAGTCAAAGAAATATAACAGGGTATTTGAAAACATATGAAGCAAACACACAACATGCTCATAATTAAAATACCTAAACCTCAAAAAAGAAATAATAATTAACATCCTGCACTTCTGTTATTGTCTAATAAAATAATGTGTATGCCTGGAATTGTTTGGAAAAAGATAATGATCTGTGATTGGCTAAAATAAAATGAGTAAAAGAACTAAGAGATGTGTTGAAGGTAATTAATGACAAGTGGCAAATTTTTGTTGTTTTTGTTGTTGTTGCTACTGGATTCCAAAAATCTAACCATAAAGAGGTCTCATATTAATGTCTCCAGTTGTTATGTAAGTTCATTTCCTTTCAGCTTTCAGAAGTGAAGATGGAATTCTAGTTGAACAGCAATATCTCTTCATATCTTGAAAGACAGAATTCTAGTTGAACAGTAATATCTCTTCATATCTTGAAAGACAGTTACATCATGTAACTTCTCATGTAACTTCCATTCCTTTTTTTAAAATGTAACTTTGCCTTTTTAGGGGGGCAAAATGATATGATATTCTGGAACCCTAATCTTTTCTCACGGTACTATTTTTACTACTTTGCTCTGAAATGTGGCCAAGTTCTCCTCATTCTTCATAACAGAGTCTTGCACTGAACACCCTTATCTTAGAGTGTCGGTAAACCTGAAAGTGAATGGGTCCTACTAGGACCTAGTCTGTACACAAGGTAAGCTGCTAAGGTGATTTTCAGAGCATTTATTCTTCTTCAATGAGGCTAAAAAGATACCAGAAACTACCTGAACTACTTTTATGTTTCATTTTTCTTGCTCTTCCTTCCTATCACAATTCAGAAGAACCTTTCAACATCCTTCCTTTGCAAAGTTGTTCCTGTATTTTTTTTAACCATGTTTGTTATTTTCTTCACCTAAAATTTTTGTGTCCTTTACTAAAATTCATCAGCTTCTGATCCATAATATTTTGACATTTACTCTAATAATAATTACTCACATTTTCTATCATCATCTTCTCCAGTGTTCTTTTAGGGTTCTCACTCCTCCCAGCCCCATCTTCTTCCCTTTCTATTCTTTCCTGCCCACCTCCCCAGTCTCCTCTCCCTTTTCACCATGGTGTGCTTTGCAGTATCACCACAAGCCTCAGTCATCATTTGGCTACGCTGACATATTGAACAACTGGTTTAAAATCTCCAATTAAATCACACAATCGCCTATTTTGCCTGCTGTTAATTTTTATTACATATATCATTTTGACTACTAAAATCATTTAAATCTATTTTAATCAAATATACCAATCAACAGACACTTACCGATCACCTACTATGGACAAAGGCAATCCTGAGTGTTGTAAAGATCACAAAAGGGCAGTTATTTTGAAAATGTCTGCAAGCTTTTATAAATTTTGAATGTGGAGAGGGAAAGGTTAATTAAGCAAGGCTGTATAAAGTATCTTCCCAATGCAATCAATGGCTTGGCTGGAGAATTAAGAGAAGAGAAATCATTGCAAAAGTGATTTGGACACTGAGGAAGTAATTTTGAGATGGTGATTGAAGTCAACTTTGTCAAGTAAATGATAATCCAAGTTTCCCCCATGAATTTAAAAGATAGGAAAATGATCATTTTTTCTTTCCACTAACTATTTTCCTAGTAAAGTGAAAATTTTCTTCTTTATTTCAGCTTTGGGAACATCTGCATTTTTTATTATATGTTGGTTCACATGCTGAAATGTTACAGACACATAGACAATTAAAATATGTAGTGACCCTGTGGAAAGAGAGAGCAAGGGAGACTGAAAAGTTCACAGACTTTCTAATGCAGAGCCAAGTCTAGATATATTATTAGACATTTGAAAAATTCTTTCATACTCCAACCAAATATTTATAGCTTGTTTTTGGTCAACAATCTTGTTATTATGTTGTTAATGTTAGATGACTGTACTAAAGACATTCTTTAACCAAACCAGGAAAAAATTTGTGTGAAATGATTAAATACAGAGAATCCTAGTTATAAATAGACTCTAAAAGTGCATTTGAAAATGTACCATTTGGAACTGAAATTACATTTTTCACCTTTACCAGGGTTTCTCAAACCAGAGACTGCAGACCTCTCAGGGGCTTCAATGTTTATGGGCATTTTTTTTCAAATGGATGTTTCCATTTTAATCCTAATATCCTAACACAACAAACATGAAAACCAAGGTACTTTGTAATGCACGATAGCAAATCAGCTATTTTATAGTAAAAATGCACTTTTGAAATGCAGTAAATAGAATATTCTACTTTATTTAAGATGGCATTTCTCAAATGGTAGTTCATAAATCCCTGGGAAATTCTGAACCTATTGGATTTTGTTTTCTTTAAAAAGAGTCTATATCTTACCCAGTTCTTTATGAGTAAAGAACTGCATAGACTCAATATTACAAATGGTCAAGTCTCAAGGTTGGATTATGAGTAGGTTACTTAGCTCTTAATTTAGCCATGCATTATATATGAATTCCTATGTCTAAGAATAAGGGTCAGGCCAGGCGTGGTGGCTCATGCCTGTAATCTCAGCACTTTGGGAGGCTGAGGTGGGTGGATCACCTGAGGTCAATAGTATGAGACCAGCCTGGCCAACATAGTGAAACCCCATCTCTACTAAAAATACAAAAAAGTAGCTGGGCATGTTCGTGTGCCTGTAATCCCAGCTACTCAGAGGGCTGAGGCAGGAGAATCACTTGAACCCGGGAGGCTGAGGTTGCAGTGAGCCGAGATCGTGCCATTGCACTCCAGACTGGGCAACAAGAGCGAAACTCCATCTCAAAAAAAAAAAAAAAAAAAAAAGAGTAAGGGTCTTTTGCTAAAGGAGAGAAAAGGAGATTGAATGTTTCCTTTTCTGGTCACAGGAAAATTTTTAATGTGTTTTGTATTCTTCAGCCTTCTCCCATCTCTGTTCCTGTCTCCCTGATTTCAAAATTCTTGTCCCTGATCCTTGGAGTTTTTGAGCCTCTTCAACTCCCCTAAAACAGTCTCCTTATTTGAAGTATGTGTCCCATCTTACAAATTACTCTATGTGCCAAAATGACCATTCTGCTTTTTTTCACCATAAAGCAAACAGACAAACACTTCTATTCATTTAGTGGATTGGTTCTCAGTAGGAAGGCAATCTGACTGAATTGATATGAAGGAATGAATGATTGCTATGCTGCTAATTTATCCATAATTATTAAGCCACTCATCGTTTTCAAAATTTGTTTTTCTTTTTCCAAATCTAAAGAGATATGGTCTTTAACTCCTCCAAGTTTTTGTTTGTTCATTTTATTTTTAAGTCTCTCCAGTGGCTCTCCTGGCTAAATATTTGATCACTGTAGAATGGCCAGGGTGCAATTTGGGCATTTTTCAGTTAATATAATAAGCAAAAGTAAGTCAGCAGCTGTCTGTAAATAATGTATAAACTCGATGGCCACAGAAGTCTGACATCCTGACTTTTGAGATGTTTGGAGTAGGCTCACTGGTTACCAAGTTACCACCATGGAAGTGCAATGAACTATGATCCTAAGAATTGTGTTCTTCTTTCTTCAGAGAGTCATTTCTGAAACTGCTGAACTCTGGTAGCTCTACGTGTATCGTGGCCTCCCTACATATCACTTGTCACTAATTGGCAGCAGCTGCTCCAGACAGGCTTGGTCCTGGCAAACAGACTGAATGCTTTTCTCTGCCCTTAGGAAATCTGTCTCTCCAGGTGAGGTTTGAGGCGATGTGCAGAGCAGATTGTTGAGTTTGTTTTCCTGCTATTTGGACAACGCATGAATTTCAGACTTCAACATTTTAGTGTCACTGGTCCACTCTTTTGGACATTTCCGAAAATAAGTGCTTTTCAAACCTGTTTTTTTCAATTCCTGATTAAAAGGTCACAGAGCCCTTAATATACAATATAAACAAATACATCTTTGAGAGTTGAATGCAATTTGGCATAGAAACGAAGTTGATATCCAATTTCTCCTCTAGCATTGTTAGCTAGTTGTTACATGCTAGTTTCCACATCACTCCTAAAAACGGTAAATACAGACCTATTTTCAGTAAAAGTTAAAGGCAAAGATGCTGACCTTCTTCTATTTTAACTTTTCAAAGAGCCCTGTCGGCACCAGAGTTCCAATATCAGTAATTTCCCAGAACCCTAGACCATCAGTGACATCATTTTTAATGTTTTGCTCTTCTTTACAATATTATAAAAATGAATCTTATTCTGTTTTTAATCACAAGCCTTATCCAGCAATCAAGGTAGGTATATAATAAGCTAAGCTACTCTGTAAATCTAAACATTCCCCACAAATGGAAAAGATACAGCCTGGGCTCTCTGATTGTTACTAAGGCGACTATCTAAAATGAAAATCTGATTAACCCTTTTGCTGCCTGGAACTACCCATGTACCATGTTAGCTGACTTCCCTGAACTTATCTCTCCTTTTTCCCCCTCAAGAAATTCATAATTGCATTGCTCCAAAGTAGTTATGCTCTGGTTATCCTATCTGAGGACAAGAGGGCTGTGATGGGTGGCAGTTCCATCTGGACTGCTGAGTGGGGTGGCTGCCTCATCATGAAAAAACAGACATTAAAACAGAGGGCACATGATTTCCCACTTATTTACGGCATTAGTTTGATGAAATCCTTGACAACATTAAAGGATTTCCATTCAATAAATAGCCAAGTACCACTGTATTTTCTTTTCACTCGGGGAATGATGTGACAGTAAGAGCTGTATGTTTCACAAACATATTTTCCTCAACTATTTTTGAATGACATTAGCAACTGTTAACATTTGCTAGGAAGAATAATATTTCAAAGCATTATGCAGAGTTTTAGCCAAGAACAAATATCCATCAGGCGCTGTCTACTCTCTTTTTACAGTAAAACCGAAAAGGGAATTCAACAGCAAGGCAGGGCGGTGACATAAGAACGCATATTTCCATGTAACTTTGGCAATGGGAGGCTGTGCACTAGGAATTAATAGATCTAGAAAACTAAGTTGTTTAATACCATTACATTAAAATGCTTGTAGGCTTTAGAGTACCTCATTACATTCAAGTTTCTTTAAAACTCTCACTCCCTACTGCCTCCACACCAATCCCCTTCCAAACCTTTCTAGAATGATGACTTGATAGTTTCCACTTGTCCTCTCCACTGGAGGCAAAAGAGGCCATTTGTTATTCCCTACTGAGTGCTTGATTTCTCCCTTCCTCTTCTGGTTAAGACCATTCCCTCCATCGTGGTTTCCCTCCATGCTCCTGGCTTCCCTCCATGCTCCTCTCTACCAGTTTGAACACATCCCTTCCTTCAGATCTTGTTCAGCTCTCCTTGCCCTGAGAAAGCATTTCCCAATTAACCTCTCTCCCCTCCTTCAGGTCACCCTTTTACGTCCTCTAGGAATATAATTGTGTTATGTCATTTTGTACTTGTTGATACATTGCTTGTAACTGCTTTTTTTTTTTATTGTGTGTGTGTCATTGCATTTGCTTCTATTTCATTTGTCTACATTTTATTTCATGTTTGTCTTTTTCCATGTTCAGTCTTCTAGTTTTTGTCATTTCAGAAGCAACATTGATATACTCCCCACTGAATAGTTCATCAATAAATACTTTATGACTAATTAAAAAATAGTTAATGTTCATTTATCACTTGAGCTTTCTATATTGTTATGATTCTTCATGCTGAATTTTGCAAAGTAACAGCACCACTAGCAAATGGCTCTCAAATCTATACTGTCAGCTTATAGCTAATCTCCCATATCCTTGCATTTCTTTAAGGATATTTCTTCCTGGATATTTGTATTTCTTTTTCTTACTATAATTTCAAATTCAACATGTCTAAAATGAATTTAATCTTCTCTAAAAACCCAAATTTCCCTTCACATTTACACATTTCTATTAGTTACTCACTGATTTAAAAAAAAAAAAAAAAAAACAACTCTTGGTGTTATCTAGCATTCCTAAACTGTAAATAATATATTCAACTTTTACATATGGCATTACATAGGAACAACTTGAAAAATGTTTGATACATTAATGAATTACATTTTTGGTTGAATGTTCACACAAAGTATGCAGTGTGCTTTCCTTATGGGGATTAATAATTGTAGTTAATGATCAGAAGTGTAAAAGAATGTATAACATGCAAGAATAACCAATAAAAATTGTTTTTAAGGATTTTTTTTCTTTTTTAAAAAAGTTTTTATTTTAGGTTCGAGGGTACATGTGCAGGTTTGTTACATAAACTTGTTGTACAGCTTATTTCATCACCCAGGTACTAAGCCCGGTACCCAACAGTTATCTTTTCTGTCCCTCTCTTCCCTTCCAACCTCTACCCTCAATTAGACCCCAGTGTCTGTTGTTTCCTTATTTGTGTTCGTATGTCCTCATTATTTAGCTCCCATTTATAAATGAAAACATGTGGTATTTGGTTTTCTTTTTCTGCATTAGTTTGCTAAGGATAATAGACTCCAGCTCCATCTATGTTCCCACAAGACATGATCTCGTTCTTTTTTATGGCTGCATAGTATTCCATAGTGTATATGTACCAAATTTTCTTTATCCAATCTGTTACTGATGTGCATTTAGGCTGATTCCATATATTTGGTATTGTGAATAGTGCTGCAATGAACACTTGTGTGCATGCGTCTTTATGGCAGAATAATTTATATTCCTCTGGGTAAGGATATTTAAATTCACTACATGTTAGAATATATTAAATCATTAAAAATATGTTAAAAAATTAATTTAGAGTTTGGGATCTAAAGTAGTGGAACTGGTTACAAATTCAGGAACACACAGGAGAGTGAACATGGAGGTTGGCTTAACTGGGAAAGAGTAGAGTGAACTTTGAGGTACTGATTACCTGGTAGAAGGTGTTCAGCTTAGGGAGATGGTAAGGGGAGGCTATCTGTTGCCACAAATAGGTGACTTTAGACAAATGCATTTAACTCTTTGGAGTTATACTTCTTGCCACTGTGAAAAGAATAAACTAAAGGTTCTCAAAGATCACTTCCTCCTATAAATTTGTATGAATCTAAACATAACTCATTAATTGGGAGATGAAAGACACTAGTGTGTAAGAGTCAAAGTGAGAGGGGGTGTTCATCGGAGATAGCAAGGTCCTCCTCTGTTCCCTTCTTTTCTCAGATCCCTCATTAATATGAGATAAAATTTATTACATTTTAATGTACTTTCTGGGCATTTACACTCCATCAGTAAACCAAGTTTCAAGTTAAAAAAGATAAGATTTTCCTGGCAGAATCTGAGGTATCAATTAATGGAGGGAAGGAGGCATTTTAGAGAAGATAATTAAGACATGCAAAACTACATTACTAAGGTGTTACCTATTTGCAAGTATTCTGTAAATCTATAGAAAACATTGTAAGGAATGGCTGAAAAGGAGAGAGGATCAAATAATTCGAGAAGATCTGAGGGGACCTAGGTAGAAATCTTAAAATCAAAAGGCAGGAAATCTGTGTAAGCTTTATTAGAAAACTGGTATGGTCTTATGAGGGGAGTGGCTTATTGAATCCAAGGACAGCATAGCTGAGGATAATTTTTAAGGAGATAAAAGCCAGTTGAAGACAAAGTTATTATTTTCTCCTCTCTACCAAAAGCAAGCAAGCAAACAAAAAAATTGTGGAAAGAACCAAGGGCAGAATATCACAAACAGTTCTTCCTTTAATTATGTATGTGATCAGCTATGTTGTTTCTCAAAGTTTCAGTTCTCTTATTTGGAAAGTAAGGGTTGGACAAAGTTTCTTTAAGCTCCCACATTGTGTAATTTGGCAATATCACGGTCCCATGGGACTGTTACCAGAAGATGACATATAATTTTCCAAAAGAATATAGAAAATACAGGCAGTAATGGTTTATTAACATAATGACAATAATGGTTAGTATTTATGGAGTGCTTGCTCTGTGCCAGCCTTTGTGTTTTGTAATTTCCATACATAACCTATTTTAAAATTCAGAACATGTGTTTACATGTTCTATTAATATCTCCACTCACACAGATCAGCCAACTGGAGTACAGAGAAAGGTAAAGTGGCCCAGAGCCACAAGCTCAGCAGTGACGGAATTCAGATTTAAGACCAAGTATTTCAACTCCAGTGCCTGAGCTCTCCATCACCACACTACAACAACTCAAATGAAAAAAAAATATGGAAATACATATATTTCTGAATGTATATAGAAGAAGAAGAAATGCAACACATAATCAAGACTAGAAAAAAAAAATGTTACCCAAAAATCAATATAAGAAAGTGTCCTCTTAGCGTGAGGAGAGATAATATTTAGAAGCAAACACAGAAAACACTGATAAATACTTGTTTAATCTCTGTTTTTGCACACGTACATACAAACACAAAAACATTTCTGCTCTTTTGTTGATAATCTGGTTTATTTGAAATAGAAATAAAAAATATGTGATAATTTTAAAAAGAAGCTATCCTCAATGAGAGAATGGAAAATGAAATAATACTTAGAAAAACTGTCAGTGTTTAAAACCAAATGACCAGTCACTTCCATACCAGGTATTAAGAGAAAATGAAAAACTTTGCTGTAGATCTCAGCATTCAGGATTCAGAGCAACATCAGATGCAAGAGGATAAACGAAGAGCTCATGGGAAGAACATAGCCTCCAATCTAAAACTTGCTGGGCGGCCAAGAAAAATGCTCAGAAACTCCTGAAGTGAATTACATAGCAAATTCATATGTATATGTTTGAAAATGGAAGGCATTGCATTTAGCTAGATATAGTGTTGCACTGAACAATCCTCAACATATCAATAAAACTTTCTTACTCAGTTTTCTCATAGAAGAATGAGAAACCAATCAGGCTGATATGACAAATATTACTCTCATTAGATTGAAAAACGTCATACTCAGGAAACCTTAAAATATACTAAAATATACTTTTTCCATATCAACACAGAAGGAATTTACAAAAAATGGTTGTTCATGGCACAACCTCAATCTTTAGAAATCCATAACTGTTAGTCCTCTGTCTGGAATTATCTATCAATAGTTTTAATGATGTAGATAAAATAATAAATCAGTTACTAACTTAATTTGCTGACAGCAATAACTTCGAAGGAATAATTATACTCAGTTATAAGTCATATTAATTAAATTCTATTTCAAATATTGCATAATGTAAACGTGTATTTGTTTTCAAAATAACAGTCTTGAAGTAATTATTAACTGCATTTCTTTGGTAATGACAGAAAGTTTCAGAATTGTATTGAGTAATCTTTAGTTAACAGTTGACAGAGTGATGAAGTCAGGATTTGAATCTGGGTCACAGTTTTCTACTATCTCAGCTGTCTTTTGGTGGCATTAATACTGTAGAAGCCAAAAACAGGTTTTGAACATTTTTAATGTTTTTAAACAAAGTGACTATCTAAACTACAGCTTTACAGAGGAGTTATTTCAAAGTAATTTACTTGAGAATGAGAATGGCAACGAAAATTAAAATTTACTAAACTCTCCTTTAAGCACTATGTTAAGATCTTTTTAAAATGTCATTTTATTCAATTTATATTTTCAGCAAATATTTATTGGATGTGTTTTAGGTGTTGGTGAAATAGCGAAACATACAAGATAATCTGTCCTTGTGGAACTCACTCTCTTATTAGGGAGAAAAAATTATGTATGAACACTATAAGGTGATTTCAGGTAAAATAAAGATGTAAAGAGACAATAACAGAGTCTTGTTTGCTTATCTGTTTAAGTGTGTCCAGAGAAGGCTCTGTAGCAAAGAGCACATCTGAGCATGTCCCTGAATGAAGCCAAGGAGTGAGCCATGTGAAGGTCTGTAGGTGAAATGTTTGAGGCAGAGGGCACAGCAAAAGCAGAGGCGTCAAGATGAAAATCCAGCAAATTATATAGCAGAAAAGAGACTAATGTGGCCATGATGAAGTCAGCAAGGCAGAGATTAGATAGTGGCTAGAAAAAGTCCAGATCATGTAGGGCCATGTAGACCATGGAAAAGGTTTTGGATTTTACTCCAAGTATGATGGGAAGCCATTGCATGCTCTTGGGAATACCATGCTGTAATTTACATGTTAAAATACCACTTGGGTTGTGATGTGATGACCAGTCTTTGTGGGACAAGGATAAATAGAAAAAAAAATGAGAAAGCTGCTGCTGAGGACTGGTGAGAGATGATGGCGTCCCCAACCAGGATAGCTCTGGAAGTGGTGGGAAGTGGTCAGATTTTGAAGGTGAAATTCATTGACTTGCTGGGGATAGAGTCCGTGAAAAGAAAAAAAAAGAGAGAAATCAAGGCTAACTCCCAGATTTGAGGGTCTGAAAAACTGGGTGAATGATGATGACATTTATGAAGATGAGGAAGATTCAGACAGGAGTCATCTTAGGGTATATGTTTTGGAGTTCTGACTTCCAAATCTCTATTGTGATACAGTGATGTTAAGTAGGCAATTAGAAATATGAGTCTGGATCTCAGATGAGAAATTGGGCTGGGATTTAAATTTGGCTTTAACATGGAAGTTAAAGCCATGGGGTATGAGATCATCTAAAGAAAAGAATAGACCAGAGTCCTGGACTCAATATTTAGCAGTTAGTTTCTTGCCAAGAAAAGAGAAAGTGCATTCAGTAAGGTGGGGAAAGCAACAGAGGCCATGTCATGGGAACTGAGTGCTGACAGTGCTTCAGGAAGGAGGGACTGATGGAGTAGATAAAATCGAGCCTTATCACTAACCAGGATAAGAACCCCCATCTGCTTTCATTTTCTTAAAAAACAGATGAAGAACCTGAAATTGAGAGAGGTCAACTAACTTGCCTAAATTACACAGCTATTGAGTGCTACAGCTAAGACTCACACTGGTGGGTGATGTCTGATTCAAAAGATCATAATTTCCACATTTTCAAAGTGTATGAAAATTCTCTAAACAGATAATATTACAGAACCATTCTGAATATTGATAAGGCTAATCATTCACAACTGGGACCATTCTCATCTATTAAAGAAATAAAACATTTAACAATTAACAGTCAGATTTTGGGGGAAAAAAACATAAATTCACAAAGATGCTTGTCCATACTACAATTCATTTGCATTGCCAATTTTGCAGAACCATTTTTCATTGTACATTAATATCCTTGATATAAGTTTTTACTCTGTCCTCAGGCTAAATACATTAGTATATTATGTAGATTTGTACTATCATATGTCTTTCTAACCTAGTGATGGAACATTTGAGTATCCCTATATACCATGCTGTAAGCAAGAATCTGTATAATTCTAAGTTTGTACACCACTGCTGTAAAATGCTCTATGCCAACTCTTTTTATGTGAGGTAACCAAAGCTGAAGCACCTTTTGGTATGGAATCCCTTTGCTATTGCCTAATACCATAAAATTTTTGGCAGCAAAGAGCTGCCATATGGAGAGACAATGCCTACTATTTGACTATGCAAAAATCAAGAAACGAATCACTATAATTCTCTGTGTATCATAGTATATTTATAAGTATATGAAAGAAAATTTAGTTTGTTACATAGGCTAAAATAAAGCTTTCAAAAATAATTTATCAATAAGCTTTTCAGAATAAATCTGGGGAGAATATGTGACTTGATAAGTGCCCAGTCTGTGAGCTTTGGGCAAGCAACAATAAGAATAAGAAAGACATGAATGCCTCTGAACCTTTCTAGTTGGAAGTGGCCTCTACCAGTCAAATAATTTTTTTATGATAATTTAGCCTAAAGTATACTACATAAAATACTCAGTGCTGCGGCACACAAATGCCAAGTTCATGGCCAAAAAAAGAAGAAGCAAGTCAAATCTGTCACGGGCAAACAAATATATAGTATGTACATACATATTTATGTATGTACAAATGCACACATATGTATCATAGGCATGAGCCATTTAATATAGGAATTCACTTTTTTAAAAGATACAATAGTTATAAAACCATTATTAGAACATAAACCCAATTAATCTTAATTTTGAAATCTTAAAATTCACCTGGGCCAGGTTGAAGCTAATGCAATCCTTTCTTCTAGAGAAGGTCAGGTAGGGACCATAAGTGGGAACAATTACAACTGGGCTTCATTTAACCGAATTTAAATATTTCTATTAATCGGACAAAGAGAAAAACTCAGTATTTTACCATGTCCATATTTATATTGACCAAAATCTATCTTCCTGTAATTTGCATCCACAGAACAAAAACCAGTCCTTTTTTTTTTTTTCATGAGGCCTTCATATTCTAAAGGCAGTTTACATTGTCTCCAATTGTAGTGAGCACTTATGAAGTGTCTTCCCAGATCCGTACTTTTCTGAAAATCACTTCTCTACCTCCTAGCCTTAGGTGTGTTCCTCTGCTATGCTGGGACAGCAAGTCTTTTCCTTAGGGTTTTCAATGACAGAATCAAGAAAGGCAAGGGCATAACTCACTGGGTGGATGCAAGTATGAGCTATCAAGTTCAAAGCTTCTGTCCACTGAAGGAGCAGCTGGACGTGAGAGGAAGGAGAATGAAGCCAACTTGGAGAAATCAGAATCCATAACAAATGTTGAAGGCGTCCTGAGGGTTTCTGAATCTTTGGTACTAATAAATCTTGAGGACCAGTGAATTCCTGCCCTTGGTATCCATAAAATACTCTGCAATTCTAATAAATAAATTTCCCCTTTTCTTTAAGCTGGTTCAACTGTGTTTCCATAGCTTGCAGCAAAGAGTTCTTAATACATTCTCATTTACTTCAACCAATACCCCTGCCCCCATGAAATAGAGTGGCTCAGGTCTCTAATGCAAGCACCATCATCAACTGCGTGACTTTCTGCAAATCCTCAGAATTCTCTGTGTCATTTGGTCCTATTAGTCCCAACATCTTATTTACTATAGAGAAGAAAAATAGGGGGAACAAAAGACAGAGAGGGGTATAAGGTTACATCCAAACCTGGGTTATATTGTTAATCTCTACTTTTAGAAGAATTTGGCTATAATTTAGAATTGAAGAGTAAGAAGGGGCAGGGATGTAAGAGCACAGAAAAGAGCAAAATAAGAACAGAGCAGAGGGAGCAAAAAAAATTAAGCAATTTTGTCACCATTTTAGCTAAGTTTGACCATGAGTAGACATGTCCAAATCCAGTTAATTAGGGAACAAGACCAGGGAACAGGTGATGAATTCTCTGGAGTCCCCTTACAGACTTTCCCAGGCAATAATGGCACTAGTCACTGCCATCTGCAGGCCGTACCATGTGCCAGCTACTGGGCTTGGTGTTTTCATATGTTACCTTGTTAATTCCTTGGCTTAGATATCTTTTGGTTATGCTTAGAGAAATAAAAAGACTGCTGGCTATTATCTGAAACCTTTCAGGGCTTCGGTTGGTGATGGAGAAAAACGATTCTTTGTCAGCTGCCAAGTATAAGTTCAGGAGCACAACTGCGGGTGAGAGGGAGGAGCGCGATGGCTCAGTCATGGAACTCAGGGCAGTCTGTCATTGAACTCTGTTAGACTGTTAGGAGAAGATTAAAGCTGAACACTAAATGATGATCTAGCACTTAGTGCACAACAAAAATAAGACTATGTCTACGTGTATTCTCATTTAAAAAATATTCACAGTGAATATGTAAAGGCATTATTCTCTCAGAAAACATGAAGGGAAACACTGCAACAGTCATGCTAAAGTTTTAAGAATCGAGTCACCAATAAGCATTCCTGAGTCTATCCTTGAGTTCTTACTTGCAAACAAGTTTCTCCACTTGAATTAAGATTATTGCTAGAAACACTTTAGAGATAAAGAATAAGTAAACAATAACATAATCATCATACTATGATTATGCAAAACAGTCATAAATAACATAAAAAGGGTTTAAACAATTTTAAAAATAAAAAATAAGCAGTTATTCCCTAATGCTTTTTAACTTGTATTAACTATAACATTTATTAAATTAAATTTTAAAAGAAAGAATGAAATAAAAATAAGTTAGCAAATTCCTGAAACAAAAACATCCAAAATACAACAGAGGGGAAACTTGATTAATATTTGTCAGCTACAAAGACATAATAATCAATTGAAAAAAGAAATTCCTCTTTTCTTAGCAGTACTTCAATGTTTCAATGATTTTTTTATACATATACAGTTTTCCTTACTCAAAAATAATCTTTCTCTTGGTTTATAAACTTGACAGAAGCAAAAAAGAAATAAATCTTATAAAAATTTCAGAGTATATTTTATTCCTAAATCCATCATTAATAGTCAAAATACAGTCTCTCAAAATACTGGTCTTGTTTTTGTAAACAGGGAGCTTCCGGGTGTATTTTTTACCGAGTACAACTTTGTGTTTTAGGAGCATCTGCCTTCATACTGTAGACTAAAATCAACAGGAATACTATCTTAAATACTTGAGCAAAACTCAGTAAAAGATACAGTAGGCAAACATTGTGGTCGGCTCAGCAGTGATTACCAACTCATGCTCCAAATTCACTATAAAATGAAAATCAATATTTCCACAAGTTCCTGCAACATAAAAGATAACCTTCATTGATTTTTCTAGACTTAGGCCTCTCTGATAAAATCTAATATAAATTTTCAACCATGAGGATTTGGATCAGAGCAGGGGTGATAAGTCCTGCACATCTCTTAAGAGGTGGAGAATTTTTTTTTTTAAAGTGCACGTTCATACTATTTATAATTTGCCCTGTGCAAGTGAAAGCCTTTTCCACCAGTGCTATCAGGAATCTCTTCTAATTTTTATTACTGTGACGCTAAAGCCTGTTCCAGATAATTTGGAAATTTCAGGGGAGTTGTGATAGGGCTGATGGTGCAGCCCTGGCTGACTTGAGAAAGGAGCTAACCGGTAATAGCCTCCATGGCTGTGCTGATTAAATGTTGCCATAGATGAAAGGCCTGCCATTGCCGCAATAAATTAACCAATCACACAAATCCCAAGTCAGTGCTAATCCTTCCTTGATACTCTGATCCTCTGATCAGCTCAAGGAGGTAAAGAAACTGGCTTGTGACGCTTGGTGCTCTAACCCCTGGATTTCATGTACACAACGAGCTAATGATATCTTGCTGACCAGTTCAATGGGATGAACTTCTCTCACAACCCTTAGGGAACACCACAGCCTTCTTTAAAAAAAAAAAAAAAAAGAAAAGACGAAAAGAAAAAGAAAAAGAAAAAAGAAAAACTGACAAGCAGATGGGAGGTTTTGTGTTTTACTAGGAAACTGCAGGCAAACTATCCAGCACTTGTTAACTAAAATAATCATAAAGACAGGGCCACAGTATGACATGTTTTATATCGTTTAGGTGTGGATGATGAACCACAAAAGGACACGGATCAAACAGAAGTGGGAATACTAAAGAGAGACAGCTGGGGAGAGTGGCATTTCAAGAGAGCGAGGTGGCCTTTTAATTTTTTTTATTTTTTCTTAGGTTCAGTTCTGAAGCAGCTCCCCCAATGAGTAATTTAGATTTTTTTGCAGGTCCACATTTTGGCTTTCTGGAAATTCTGTTATACACGCTGTGTTCCATAGCCATGCCAGCTAGTGTGATTAGAATCTGATTTAGGAATAGACTCATTGAATCAATTAGCAGAAGGTCTGACCACATGCAGTGCCTTGCTGTTAATTATGTGAGAGGTGCCTCCGCAACAGAGTTCGTGAAATTGAGTCTGTGTAGAATGCATTAGTGGACTTCATAATTGGGGAAAGTTTTTTTGTACGTAGTAATTGGTTGCTAGAAGTAAGAAGGCTCTAGGGTTTTCCTCCAGGGTTTCACATATAAAGAGTTTTTGAAAGGACTTCATTATCTTTCTTGGTCAGTCTCAAGAAATTAAAACTAATTTTTTTTTTATGAGGGAAATGTAGGAACAAGGAGGCAAACATAGAAAGTCAGCATTTTGGAAGTAAAACTAGTTTATTTAACATGAGAAAGCGTGAGGTGAGGTAGCAGAGTTTTGTGAACGTCTATGGCATGATTCCACTTTTTTAAAGAGAGAGAAGAGGAGGAATTGATCATTTTTCCAGAAGTTAATTTTAAAACTCTTCTACCTGGTTGGTAAAATTTAATCACATTGAAACAATTTGATGATGCAAAGCTAAGAGATGGTGGTTATCATTTGGCCAGCAGATATTCTAAGTTTAAAATGCATTCATGGTGGTAGAGAAAAAAGCCTTTTATCAAAATAAAAGTAATCAGTCCTATCAGTTCTCTCTCTCATAAAACTTCCCTGGATTCAAACCCTCTTATCCTTCGCCTTCTTCTTTATTTACATGATGAACACGCATGTGTAGGACAGCTTTCTCAAGTGACCTTCCCAAAGGCGGTCCTTCCCACTGCTGGACTCTGCACGAGCAAACCCCGTTGTAAGGAGCAGGTCTCATGGGAATTAATTAGTCAGAACACCAGAAGAACACAGCTCACTCCCTGCAAGGCATTCTGGGCCAATGCTGCAGAATAACACAGCTATTTCTGACCAAAAAGAAGGAAAAAAAAAAAAAACACCCTCTTTTTTTTTTTTTTTTCACCAAGAACAACAGATGTTATAACAGTCCAGAGAGGTACTAAAGTAAGTTTTATGCAGCAGAACGACAGGATTGGAAAGAACTGAAATAACGATCCCCAGCAGAGTTTAATCCTTTTGAGTTCTCATCTGATGTCTCACACCTGCAATATCTATTCAAATTTCATATTTATCCTAATTAATAGTCCTATATAATGTAGTTATAGTGCGGCGGTACTATTAGGAATTTGATTCACTATCATTCCCAAATGAAAGACATTATTCATGGGAAAAATTAAATAGGAGACCATTTAAAACATGCTGCACTATATATTTTCTTAGTAACTTAGGAGAAGGAAGACTCAAATATATTGTTATGCTATCCTTTTTATTACTAAATTAAGATGGGTTGATAGCAGCCTATCATTATTATTATAGTATTTATCTGCATTAAATATGATGAAAAAACAAGGAAAAGAAAAAATTGAACATGGCTTCAACATCAAAAGAGAAAACAAAATTGTTCTCTGTACTCTTTAATGACTACTTTTATTTAACAAGAAACTACTGGGTTTTTATCTAGTGTTAATGAAAGGTACATGGCATGTTCATGAGAAAATCACACAGGGGAGAGGTTTAGGTCTGCTCTCTTTTTCTCATTAACATGCACACATGCAACTTCATAAATGTCAAATATTTGAAACACATCATCTCCATATACTTAGTTTTAAATGAGCAGAAATAGTCCAGCATTTGACATTACTTTCACCCAAATTTTGTGTAACTCCAGAATGATTAGAAATACACACAGAAAATGAAATAGCATTTTAAAAACTGACCATGTCAACTCCTGCCAATTCAAAGATTTATTACTGATATTCTGTGATTTTAAACAGAACCCAGGAATAACAGGGCCCTAACATTCAATTGCAACCCAATATTCAACATCTATTAATAATACATTTTTTTTTCCACAGATACCAAAGTACAGCTTTCAAATATACTGGTTAACAGTAAGAATGCAGCTGTTACATTTAGGAGGTGCCTCAGGAAATTGAAGCACAAATATATGAGCCTGAAAAATAAAAATATTACAATGTAGAATTTCAATTCTACTTTACAAAAAACAACAGCATTAACTAAACTTATAGAGTAGAGAAACAAGACGAAAGGAAGGAGTATGTCTGTTTAGTTCCTGGGTGCCACATACTGAAAATCACCACTTGCTTAACTGAAGTTTTGGAGATAGAGTTCCAGGCCCTCTTTCTCTATCTGCTTTATCTGCTCAGGAATCTCATAATCACTCATTTTAAAAAAAAAAAAAAAAAAAAGCAGACAAAGGCAGTCTCACCCAGAGATCTCCTCTACCATGAGTTGCTTTATATGATGACTAGAAATTGGTTAAATTCTTATAGGAATAAAATATTGAACTACTATGATCTCTGTTCTCACCCCTGATATACAAAAGAAGCTTTGGATCCCAAATTAGACTAAGAAACTTGGAAGAGCATTAGGATTGGTGCTAAACTTGCAAAGGTTTTCACAGGAACAGTAGAATACCTTCTTTTCCTAGGTATAGCATACCAGAACAACCAGGGAGAGTGCCAATCTATTTGCAACTAGGGTAAAAACTGAGATGGTGGTGGAAAAGTATGGAACTTTCATTATAAATGTGCTTCTCTTCTCTTTCTTTGTTTCCTTATTTTTTCTTTCTTTCTGAAAATGCAGGGATGACAGAAAAAGAAAATGAAAGAAAACCCTTTTACTTTTCCTCTGATCGTTTACTCTTTTGTTTTCTCCCTTTCCTTGCTGACTTTCTCTTCATTGATTTTTATTCCTGTTAATCTGACTGGACCAGACATGAAGTGATCAGAGAGTCAAATGTATTTTCACTCATGTAACTTACAACCTGCTCTTCTATTTTGATACGGATACTACCATTGGCCATAAATGTTAACAGGGTGCACAGAAGTAGCGTCTACTAAATAACAAAACACTTTACTTTGGGAACTTTATTACATAACTGGTTACGTTTTTTGTTATTGGTTTTTTTCAGATAAAAGGAGAGTTTCAGATAATTTTGCTTTACTCTCAGTTGATATGGTTTTAAAATACACATCGATTTTAGATGATACTGGAAGTCAATTCTAAGATGTTAGCAGTATATTATTCTGTTTTGAGATTTAATCATGAGGAATAGATAGATTAAAAAGCTCTAAGAAGTGCCTATTCATATGGCTAAAACCAATAAAAGAGATTATTCTAGCCATGAGGGAGATAAAAAATGTTGGCAAAATATCACAATATTTAATGTTCTCTATTCCAGTACCATTGAATAAAGGACAAAATCCAGATTTCTTGGGAAAGCATGGAAAGTTTCCTGCTACCTTCTTTAATCCTTATTACTAGCCATGTTTCACCCGATATTGTGTGTTTCCTCCAAACACTTCTTTGTTTCATGTTTCATGACTTCATATATATTATTACTTCTGCCTGGAATTTGCAGTCCCAATTTATTTTCTGAGTTAATTCATCCTTTAACCTCCTTAAAATCACCTTCTGGAAGCCTTCTGTGGGCACCTGAGACAGTAAAATGTTCAATCTTCACACTTAACCCTTTTTGGATAATTGCTGTTTATGGATGGCCAGCATCTGGTCCAGCTCCTTTGGATAATAGCTCTCTCTATGTTTTCTTTTTTTGGGGGTAATTCCTCCGCTGAACACATGCTGGCATATTAATATAGGGGCCCTTTTCTCTCTTGTCTAGAGACAGAGATGTGACGAAAGATAGACTAATAAGGCACACCCTCCCTGGACCTAAGTCCTGAACAAAGAAATAAAAAGACCAAAATACGTTGGAGCTCATTCTTGCCAATGCAAGTGCCTGCTAAGACTGTACAACGGTTTCTACTATTAGACTTTCTTTACTCTCAAATTGCCTTGATTCTTGTCCTTTTCTAAACCTGGTTCTCTAACATCCCACAGAGTCTGTAAACTCCCCTATATTCTTTCCATAATTCTGTTTTTGCCTAAGTTAGCTAGAAGTTGTTTCTATTGCTTATTTATAAAAAGAAACAACTTTTATAGAATTCTCCATCAGAAATCATCTTATGATACTATAGTTACATGTTTATGTATCTGATTCTCTCATTAGACTGAGCTCCTTGAGGTCAGAGACTAAATATAGTATGTATAACCTGAGACCTTCGCAAAGTGCCTGTTTCATGGCAAGAATTAAGAAGTGTTTGCTGAATCCATGAGTGAGTCATGATTAACATGAGTGCTGAAAAGGACCATTATTAAAATGGAACTGTAGGGAGGTAGTATTAAATTAAAGCAGCAAGAGTTTTGAAGTCATATCTGAGTTCAAATCCACAATTTGTACATTAATTAGCTTTGAGCTCTTTGAGGAGTGTCTGAAACCTCAGTTTTCTCATGTGTTAAATGGAAGAACTACATCAGCTTCAGAGAGTTATGGAAATATAAAGCAACAAAACACTACACTCAGTCCCTTGAACCAAAAATATTAACTATTAATATTTAGGCTATTAATAAAACTACTTACTATACATAAAATCTGTGACTCTTTACAATGTAGAGCTGAGTTAAAGTAACCAATACTTAATATATCCTTAACATTTTAAAAATCAGTTCAACAGTGCTACCATACTAAAAGTAAAAGGTACATTCTGTGTTTTAAAAGGTATAATCAAATTAAAATTTACTGCCAGACCCTCTTGGTATAAGGAATCTTCTAGAAATTAATGTTTGAGCTACTGGGACAACACGCTTCTCAAACACAAGAGACAACAACCACGTGAAGAGTTACTGTCTTGAAATTAGGCAAGTTAGCTGGAAGAGAAGAGATGGGCTGATTTAAAAGGAGTAACACAGGCATTTAGATTTAAAGATGTCTTTAAAGATCTTACTGCATTCTTTGTCAATGAACAAGGTAATCAAAAATTCAAGTTTTTAGTACAATAGCCCTGGAACCCCTGGAGAATACTCAGTGAAATATGAGAGTGGTTTTAATACCTAGAAGCCCTGCTGCATTATGGTAAGGTCAGCAGAGGAGCACTGTTAAGACTCCAGGCCATAATGACTCCATATGGAGCCAGAAAGCAGCTAAAGTAATAAACTCTCCCACGATGATTTCTTTGCTCTTCGCAGTACTAATGTAGACTGACAGCCGCTCATCTTTCTTTCAGGGATTTTTTTACTTGAAAAATCACAATTTTTTTTGCAATTATGATTAAAATCTACAAACTCAAGAAAAGCACTGACACAACCAACAAAGTTGTATGTGTGTTTAATATTTTAATGTAACTGATGGAAAGTCTTCGGCCCTTGACTTATGCACAAAGATAATTTCCTTTTTTTTTTTTCTTGGAACAGAATACTCACTGAAGAGAAACTGGCATTAGCTTACATGGTAATAAGATGACTCTAAATGAGGCATCTGAGGACAGAAACATTAGAAATTGGGGACAGCTGCGGACAGCAGATTTGGGACACTGGTATCATGTATGTAACAAATCTTTATTAATAAGTACATTAAATCCCATATTTTTCATTTATAACTGCTGCATAATTTCCTGTTAACACTTCATGTAAATTCCAGATAAGGTAATAATTTTTTTTTCAGAATTCTATTTCTGTTTCATTATATGTTCTATACTCTGCCCCACAGGTCAGTTGCATGATTGAAGTATTATGCCTCATTAAAATTCCAGTAGTTAAAACATGGAGACAGAATTTTGGTAATTCTTTTCTCCATTACTAGAATTAACCATTCCAATACATTCCTGGGCTCCCTGAACCTCATAATTTATGTGTACATATACACCCATGACGATACCATTAACAAGTTCTTAGACATACACACATATAAGAAGCATATGTAACACAGATATATGCTGGTCAAGGGGTCTCGGTGTCCTAAACAGAAAGCTCTTATCTTTCTTTTGCTCCAGTGGCTGAAAATCCTTGCCCCACCTCCTCCCAGTTCAGTATTTCTAGCTAGCAGCTGCTATCAGAAACCTAAATAACAAAAATATGCAAACTTGCACACTAATTCCCTTTGGAGATAGATCTTGGCTGCAGCCCTGTCATAAATCAGAGAATTTCGATATGAAATGAGGCAAGCAGCTCTAATCATTTCTGCATTTCAAATTGGATCACTGGCTCAATCACTGGGCTTTTTTAAACTGCTTGCCTAAGAGCAAATGTGAGGCGGGAGATAATTCTGAAGACATCTCTCCTTTTGTGGCCTTAGAACTCTTTTAACTGTTTCAAGACTGAAGGCCACATTTCAGTGATAATAGCACAAATCTGGTGGGAGAGATATGGATCCTTCAAGACATCTCCCTCCTCTTTCAACTCACAGAATTCCATCAATATCTGCATATATTATATATATTAATATATGTGTGTGCATATGGGTTTTGTGTGTCTAAAAAAGAAAATGAGAAAAAAAAATAAGAGAAACATCTGACATATATCCACAGTCTATTTATCCTTAGAATTTCCTGTTTTTGACACACGACAGGTTTCAATTGCACTGGGAGATAGTTAACATTTTTAAACTGGAAAAATGTATTTCAAATCAAATGTAATCGCACCAAAATGTGAAAGACTTTGTGGTTTCAAGGATGGCCTGCCAATTTGGCTACCCTTCAATGGCCAAATGAGAAATAAGAAAGTCCTTTAACCTTTTCAGATGTTTTTTCAATTCTTAATATGATTCCATTTTTATGTTTTTACATTTCAGACAACCCTTTAAAAACAATGTATCAAGGGGGGAAAAAAGAAGGAAAAAAAAAGATTCCCAGGCAATTACCGAGAGTAAAGCATCCTCCTGACCTTTTGATAGTTTTGCTTTGAGTCTCCCTCCTTTCTTATCCAAATGACACTAAAGTCTTGCTGCATGTTTCCTGTGCTTACTACAGTGCTTTGAAATGGAATTTAACTATTTTTCAGAGGGTTTTCATAATGCCTTGTAAGCCTAATAGTGATCTGATGAAATATTAACCCTAAGCTGCTTGTGTTTTGAGAACAGAATGAAAATGTTTATCAAATTTTTCTTTTACACCGTTAACAAACAAAACAACTCTGCTTTATCTGGTGTTAATTGTTCTGTTCTGTTTTCACCTTTTCCTCACTGGTATTATATTTTACTTCTGCTGACTCAGGATACCAAATTTGCCGTCTCCTTGTTATTGATTTTGTGGATTGGGAGAGTATCAATGTTGTGCTGATCCAGGTGTTGGAGGACTTTAATAACTGCTTATGTTATTTTTAGCAAGCTAACAAATGATGATGTTACTGGGTACTTTATGTACAGCTTTACAAATTGCATTTCTACTCAGCAATATGAATATGACTATATTTTTGCTGCATACTTTTCATTAAGATAACCCAATTTCTGAAGCTCATCGAGTAATATTAAAAAACAAAAGTACTAAAATAAAAATCTTTCTAATGTGATATTTTAGCATAGATTTGATTTTTCTGGTGTACAAGTTTAAAACTATATTAAGACTCGAGAAATTAACATTTTTCCAATGTCTTGATTAAAAGCTATATTTACTGTACCATCTATATAAGTTCCACTGTTATAAGAATGAAGTGTTATATTTTTAAGAACAATTAGACCTTATATCCAATAAACAAACTGGGACAGAAAACTATCATAAATGAAGATTCTTAGGTAATCCAATTTATAAAGCAATATCATTTATTAACATTTAGACGCCACTTGGTTTTTTGTTGTTGTTGTTGCTTTTTTTCTTTTTCTTCAAATAATTCTAAGAGAATGCCATAAGGTCCTAAGAAGTTCTGAAAATTTAATCTCATGATTATATAAAATTTATTGTTCATAACCCAGTTTGTGGCCTCCATGGGAGAAAAAGTCAAAATCAGCAAACTGATTCACAGTCTATATTTACTTTTTTCTTTATCTGTGAATATTCAGCTAAGGCTCCGAGCTTCAGTGTGGAATTAAGTCTGAAAACTGAAGCTATTTTAAGAGAACAAGGGTAGTTGTTACCCCACTAACTTATCTACCCACAACTGATAAATACTTATAATAACCTTACATTAGCCCTTTAATCCCTCCTATTTTTATTTTCCTGGATAGGTCCCAAACTACTAATACTATGGCAGAACTATACTCTTTCAAGTCTGATATATGGGTTTTGTTTATTCCTAAAGTGGACCACGTGTCTTGTGTAAAGTGATTGAGTGGGTGCTGGTAAAGTTAGCTACACTTCCATCGACTTTGTGTGTGTGTGTGTGTGTGCATGCACATGCACTTGCACACTAACGCATGTGTGTCTATATGTATACACATACGTTTTTCTTGTTACACGAAACTCCTCAGTGTCATATTCCAACCTATCACATCAGTCCTCACATCCATAATAGGGAACTCTTAAAGCTTTGGACAAAAAATTTCTCTTCTTCGAATTAAACAACTAATTCAAGAACACCTTTATCTATACCTATGGGCCCCCAAACCATTAATCATGGCCTGAAGTAAACCAATACAGCATCATAAGAATGAAATAAACACAGCATCTTTAATACGTGTGTGGCTTAACACAGAAGCATTGAAAAATGAGTAATAAAGTTGCCATATGGCCACAGGCTGTACGCTATATGACACTGAAGTATTTTGGCCCTGAATATTATGGTTATTATCCTCCACAAGTCTCTTATCTGCAAGAGAAGGAACGACAGTAGTTGTATATGGTTGTAACACATTAGAGGGCGTTTCTTAGTCGTAGCATCTCACCGTGACATTATTGGAAGCTTAATTAAAATGTGGCTCTTTAGAAATAAAAATATCCCTTTTACTAATACTGCAAGGGATAAAGCACACAAGCAAAAGCACCTGTTGGGGCTTCAGCCTAGTTTTCAACCTAGAAAACCCAGGCAGAATAATAAAGGTGAAGGAGAGAGCCACTCAGAGGCTAATTCAAAAGAAAGGGGAAGATAGCATATGCAGTTGTGAACAAAATGGATCAGAACATGAATTAAAGAAGCCGAGAGCAGTGGCTCACGCCTGTAATCCCAGCACTCTGGGGGCTGAGGCAGGCAGATCACTTGAGGTTAGGAGTTCAAGACCAGCCTGGCCAACATGGCAAAATCCTGTCTCTACTAAAAATACAAAAATTAACCGGACTTGGTGGCACGTGCCTGTAATCCCAGCTATTTGGGAGGCTGAGACAGGAGAATCAGTTGAACCCGGGAGTTGCAGGTTGCAGTGAGCTGAGACTGAGTCACTGCACTACAGCCTGGGCAACAGAGCAAGACTCTGTCTCAAAAAAAGAACATGAGTTAAAGAGAAAGTGCCAAGAATGAAGAGTATATGACTGGTATAGTGGAAAGTGTAGGAGAAAAAAGAAGAAAGCAATTAATGTGTTTTGTGGGGGAAACCTCAAAACTAGGCTAGTCATAGAGATGGTCAAATATAGTTAATTCAAATAACAAACTCTTTTATGTTAACGTAAATAATGCCACAAGCATCTCTTGAACATTCCGCTTGTACTAAATTCAATTTCTATATTATGAATACTGAATTTCTCTTAAGTTAGTTTTTTCAGCTTTGTTGGCAAAGTAGTTTTAATTACAAAAAGTCACTTTTGCCAAATATATATAAAGTATAGCCATATGGCTGGTAGGATTAGTCAAGGTAGCTTCCTTGTTGATGCTTGAGAAAACTATTGTTATATGCATTTAACAAAGTCTGGATGATCTATGATAAAATTGGGGACTGTCATTTTTAATACACTATTTCTGACAGTCATTCAAACTATGATGAAATGACAGTCTGTCACAAGTTTAATGGCACAAAAAATTCTGACACCGATATTGCCTGCAAATTATCAAGTGGAACTGAATAATAGTAGGATTAGAGGGGGCTCCATGGAGTTTGGTTTCTAGGAACTACTAGGGTTTCTCTCACCCTTCATTGAGCTTTCGCCTTTTCAGTTGACTCTCCAGGCTAACTGCTTTGTAACATGTTTTGAGCTACTAAAGGTTTTAAAACATAATGGGATTAAGGATTCTTAAATCTCATTCAACTGTGTACACTATGGATCAGGCGTTTCCCCCGACTTCGGTTTGTGACCATCTTCTCAACAGGTCAATGAGGAGAGAGTACTAAGCCTACTCATCATCAGCTGTCACCTAAACTTGCCCCCTAACTGGCCTGACATACATCCTTACTCTAAGAATTTAGTAAAAGACTATCTTAAATGGCATCCTGCCTGTGCGGAGGCAGTGTGCTTAATCTTTGACAAAAGAACATTCACATGTCAACAAAACAAATACCTAATGGAAGGCCCTACTGCAAAAGAATAAAGTAGGCCATTCAAGCTGCCAATAAAAAAGAAATTTAGAAAAGATTGAAAGTTTGATTCCAGCATCATCATTTCCACTGAGATTAAAGTCCAACCCCACAGAGCAGTGGCTCCTCCAACAGACCTAAACTGAGGCTGCACAAGGACCCAAAGCGTCAACAGGAAGAATCCTATATAATGAAGTGTTTTCAAACTGGAGGGAGAAGAGAAATCAAAATGCTCTTTTATTTTGATACTAGTTTTTATATAAAATGTGGTTTCAAAATTTTTTTGGAAAAAATTATTAAAAGAAAAAAAATATGCTTTGTGTCATCCAAGCATTCCATTTGCTCTACGTTTCCCATAGAAATTCTTTCTTTTCCATACACCATGAGTATTTTGGGAGTAATTGTGGATTTCACCACATCAGAGACTGAGTTGCCTATCTCAAGAGAATCTGTGTCTCTGCCCCATATATGTAGCCAGACTATTCATTAGATCAAATATTACCTAATGCATTTTAATTCAATTCTTCTCTTACTTATATATTTTGCAAGATAGGTTTATTTTTCAAATTCAAGCAATATTTTATTAATAATGCGTCCATTGTCACCAAATATGACAGCCTAATTAGCCAGGAAATTTTTTTTTTAAAGACTAAAGATAGCTTAAAAAACAAGTGTAGTATGTAGACTTTAACCTTCCCTGTGGTGGGCTTGTGTTTTCATAATCCATACTACTGGTCTCTTAAATTATTCTATTTTAGCGGTTCTCAGTTAGGGGCAATTTTGCTCCCCAAGGGACACCTGGAAATATCTGGAAACGTTTTCGATTGTCAGAACCAGGGGAATGCTACTGGCATCTAGGAGGTAGAGGCCAGAATTGACACTAGATGTCCTACAATACAAAGGACAGCCCCCACACCAAAGATGCCAGCAGCGCCACTCTATTCCATGTAACTAACCTACAATTTCTGGTTCCTAATTTATAATACTGTGGAATTGTGCCATTATTATTTGTGCTTTATAGAAATGTGGGAAAAAATGTGCTTTATAGAAACCTGAAAGGAGACCTGCTAGCAATTTCTTTTTGGATTATGTTGTGCCTACTAGTACTTTTACAATGTAAGGAGCATTCAGCATTTGAACTACATATTTTTTCCTTTGGTTTTGGTATTTGGCATACATTCTTATGCAGAAAACATTTTGACTATTCTGATGTTAATTAACATAGTAAAATGTCCACACTTTAAATTAGAAATAAAGGGTAATTCCTTGCTTATATCAGAAGCAGTCCTTTATTTTAGTGCTGTGAGACACCATCTTCCCTTTTACTCCATATAGGTATCATTCATCTCTAAAACTGTTAAGTCCAAAGCTTTTAATGCCGCACACAATGCTTAAAATAATTTTATCTGTTCTGGTTGAGTGTTTAATTAGATGGCAAACTTCATGAAGGCAGAAATATTTTCCCAAATTTTATGTATGCTCAAAATAATATATATATAAAATATTTATATATAAATATGCACACATACATATATAGCAGCCTAAAGGATAAACACTTTATATAATAAGATAAAAATTTTCAGATATGCTTTGATATTGGATCAATCCCAGTAACAAAAGATCTAACATCATGCGTGGTGGCTCATGCCTGTAATCCCAGCACTTTGGGAGGCCAAGGCGAGCTGATCATGAGGTCAGGAGTTTGAGACCAGCCTGGCCAATATGGTGAAACCCCGTCCCTACTACTGTCCCTACTAAAAATACAAAAATTAGCCGGACATGGTGGCACATGCCTATAGTCCCAGCTACTCGGGAGGCTGAGGCAGAAGAATCACTTGAACCTAGGAGGCAGAGGTTGCAGTGAGCTGAGACTGTGCCACTGCACTCCAGCCTAGGCGACAGAGTGAGACTCCATCTCAAAAAAATAAAAAATAAAAAATAGTAAAAAAAAAAAGATCCAGCACAACTCGGTTGCGTATACTTCTCTAAAAATATGAAAGTGATAGAAAAAAGGAAAGTTGTAGGAAGACTGGTTATTTCTAGTACTAAGCTCTTTTGACAAAATTTAGAAGAAGTGCTATAGGTCAATCAAAACAAAGTAAAACATTACATCCAAAAAATCTGCAATATAGCTTGAAGTAAACTAGGCTGAGGATTTAGTGCCTCATTGAAACACTTTAAAACAAACTAAATAATTATATCATTCTTATTGGACAACTCAACAATTCTTGAAGTTTACCATGTTCTCTTTCGCCTGTAGGCCTTTGTACATTAATTACATTCCCCAATTCCTGCCTCCTACAACATACAAGCACGTGTGCATACACACACAAACACACACACACACACACACACACACAAACACCCCCCGGCCCCCCCTGCCCCCCGACATCCTGACCCCTCCTAACTCACACAAATACTCTCAATTTATTCTTACTCATTCTTCAGATCTTTTCTTAGATATCCGTTCTATTTTTTCATCCTAAAATATATCTTAGGTTCTCTTAGTATTTTTATTTTTATTCTCTTTTACAGACAGGGTCTTGCTCTAGATATCTCCAAGACTGGAGTGCAATGGCATGATCGTAGCTCACTGCAACCTCAAACTCCTGGGGTCAAGCAATCTTCCCACATGTTAGGTACTATTTTACCATATTATATTTCCTCTGTTTATAACTATAATATTATTGCTAATTGCCTACTATATAGTAATTGCACATTTCTTTGTCTGTATTTGTCATATTATCTCCAGGATAGCAACATCAATATCTATTTCAAGATGTTGTCCATGGCAACATCTTACATTGTGCCTGACATTTATTTAGCTAATAATAACTGTTTGTTAAATAATGAATAAAGGAATGAAACAAAACACATAAAATTACTCTCCATGAATCTACTACTCAGAGCACATCTACTATTTGACAGAAGGTATGCATTTCAGACAAATAATAAGTCAAGGTTGAAGTGATTCAGGGATCTAGACCCTCAGAGAGGAAACTAAAAAGTGCTGGGTGCTGATACTTTTGGAGGGGAGTGGGAGATAGAAAAAACTAATAAAACCACAAACTGAAAAGGTTTATATATACTATTATTTACATTCACCACAGCTGTTTCATGCTACCTTCTATGAGAAACCTTATATCCACAGTACTTAGCGGAAATCCAAAAAACAAAAGGAACACTAAAGTCATTTAAAAAATTATTTCTATATAGGTCTGATGACATTGTAATGAATATTAAATAATTGATCATTTATGAGGATTACAGTGTGAAGCATTGCCTTGTCTGGATTAGGCCCCGATGCTTCCCTGTCCTAAATTATGAGCACTATTATTTATTCCACCATAATTTTCCTTTCCTTCCCAAAAAGGCTCATTTGCTTTCAGTTGAAATTGATAAGAATGAGAAAAAGCACTTCTCTCATTACACAGTATTTACAGACATACACCTCTTATCATAACCAACGTCCTACCTTTAAAGACAGAAACATAGAGTTACAAATAACAGTTGTACTATCTAAAGTGGTGTTTGCATTTAACTGATCACCCCAATTCCAGTGGTGAGATACAGACCACTGTCAGATACCTCATATTTTTTAAGATATTGTCCAGACCAGTTTCCCTGGTGCTTTATCAGAGGGTTTTATCAGGCCTCCACATGATAAGGGTTGCTACTATTTGCCAAGTTGGAATTTTTGTAAAATTCCTTAATTTTCTGTTGTTAATCCACCAAACACAAACACATAAAGACTTATCTTATTCTACAAGAATAAATGACTTGTTGGACTGTGAAGTACTAGGAGATAGAGGGTTGGGAGCAGTGGATTGTCTTTAGTTTACTTAACTCTATCAAAACCAGACAACTTTGTGTTTTTGACACCACAGGAAAAAGAAATTGATGCACAGGCCTAAATCCCCTACTTGTCTTTTCTGTGGCACATTCAAAACCAGAATTATTAGGAGGAAGTAATATGTTTTCTTTAAATATTTTTTTCTTGCTGTTAAAATACATAAGATATACTTATACTCTGTTGTGGATATAAAGACTTGATTTGTAATTTTAGAAACTTTAGAAAAAAATAAAGTAAAAGTTAAAAAAAGAATTAATCATCCTGTGTTTGCAAAGTTAACCTTAAAAACATTTAATTACTACAATTGTTACTTTTTTTGCAAAGTACATCCCTGATAAGTAGTATAATTTAGAATGTCTCAATATTTAGAATTAATACTGCACAATTACTTATTTCAGCTGCCAAAAAAAAAGACTGAAATATAATTCAGGCCTTTAAAAAATGTAATACTAAACACAAGAAAAGAAAAATATAATAAACCTTTTTATTTCATGAGGAATTTTTTTAAATAAAGCAGAAAAATAGTGATTAACCTGCTACCTTATCATGAACATTCTAGGCATAGCAAATAATCTTTTCTTACAGGTCTTATGACTACAGTAGTCTGTAAAAAGGATATTCCATGATGTCTTACTAAAATGGATGGAGAATGAGTGATGAATTGACAGGTTCAGTTCAGAGTACTGAACCCTTAACCTGACTCCAGTGGAACACTACTCTTATTCACTTCAGGTCCTTTATTCCTAGCCAGCATTCCAGCCTCTATGTTTATTCTTCAACTCGCTGGGAGGCCACCTTTCATCAAAAGAAGTGTGCTAATCTTCCCTGGTTTCACTGCCATTGGCACCTCTAGCCCCCTTTCTTTGCTCCCATCTGAGTACTCAGGAAAAAAAGCGTTTAAGATTCTCAATAATACAAAAAGGAAAAAATTCCCTTTACTGTCTTTGCAGATGAAAGAGCTTAGTCTCAAAACTCAGTTGCACAGATTTAAGTAATTATAAAATGCACAAACCAAAAAAAGATATCCCCAATTTATTTTTCAGAAATATGCTATAGATATGTTGCTCTATTTTTTTCTGTAAGCATTAGAAAGCTTAGAAATTTTAAAAAATTTGTGACTTCTCTTTTTTAGCACCCATTATGCAAAAACAATCACCCAGATACTAGCAAAAATATAATACTCAGGGTTATTTCATCAAAATGATATATAAACAATATATAACCAAAATATATATAACAAAATATATAATCAAATAATATGCAAATATCATGAAGTTGGAGAAGGTTTGAGAAGTGACAAATATAGATATTCCATTCCATATTTCACTCATTTCAAAAAATAATAAATTCCAAACATGGATTATATTACCCAGTAACGAATAAAGAGTCTGGCTTCATAAAGACCAAAGATGTTGCATAGCTGATTTCTCACTTTTTTCTACCTGAAGCTTGATTCACCACAAATTTGAAGGAAACTATCCAAATTTCCATGGCTTCAAGGTATTTCTTAATAACAAGTTAACCAGGTGTTGCTAACCAGAAATACGAGCAACACAGACAGTTGCCGTATTTGCTCTTCCTGGGCAGATAAATTGTCACACACACACACACAGGAGGGGCACAGTGGCTCACCCCTGTGATCCCAGCACTTCGGGAGGCTGAGGCAGGTGGATCACTTGAGCCCAGGAGTTTGAAACCAATCGGGGCAACAAGGGAAAACCCTGTCTCTACAAAAAATACAAAAATTAGCCAAGTATGGTGGCATGTGCCTGTGGTCCCAGCTACTCAGGAGGCTGAGGCAGGGGAATTGCTTGAGCCTGAGAGGTGGAGGCTGCAGTGAGTGGAGATCATGTTGCTGTACTCCAGCCTGGGCACAGAGTGAGACCCTGTCTAAACAAACAAACAAACAAACTGCTGCCAAACACCTCTATATTTTGTTACAGTCTCAGTATATATATCAGGGTTTCTCCACGTTGGCACTATTAATCTTTGGGTCCAGATTAGTCTTTATTGTAGAGAGCCATCCTGTGCACTGCAGGATTTTAGTAACCACTCTGGCCTCTCTCAAGGAGATGCCAGTTGCACTGCTAATTCCCTTTCCCTCACACCCACTCCCCCAAAGATTTTGACGACCAAAATGTCTTCAGACATCCCTAAGTGTCCCTTGGGGCACAAAACTGGCCCTAGTTAAGAGCCACTGAATTAATTATGTTTCTACTAGCCATTCTGAAGACAGTCTTTCATTCTTCACAACTTATTATTCTGACTTCAACCAGTTTAAAAAATATGCGTTCCCGTCAGGGTAGGTCACCTACCTAAAAGCTAGTATATCCGGGTGGATTGGTCAATAGAATTATGGTTTCCCAGAGACCTCATTCTGTGCTTTTGAGCATAAAGTAGTAGAAAGATAAAGTTGTACAATCTCATCCAACAAATGATCTCACTTCAACCCTCACGCTAACTTTACTATTAAACAGAAACAGGCACATTTTCAAATATTGATTCCAACTAATGTCTGATCTTAACAGGCATGATCTTATCAAGGCCCCACTATAATAGAAGGAGTGTCAGAGTTAAACAGAATAGGCTGGGATAAGATCACAATCTTCCCCACAATGATGTGATGGTATCACAGAATGGGGATAGTATTCTAATTAATTATTAATAGAGCCAGGCACAAGAAAGAGCAAGGCTGATGGGGGTCTAAACAAATTTGAGTGACATAAAACAAGGTGGTGAGGATCACAGTTTATGGCATTAGGTGTGGTTGAAGTTATTTTTCAAAGTTTTAAATTGTAGATTTCAAATGAAGAGGGATGTGTAGAACGATTTTAGTATAATGAACTTGGAAGGGGAACACTGCCGTTTTGTTATTAATATGGGTGCATTTCAGTTGTCTTTTTGCCCATTATATCCATTTTGGTTATTTCTATGCTCTGATCCAATTAGAGTATTTATAAACAGGTTAGTTCTAGCTATGAAAGAGGTTAAATGCATTTGCTATTTGCAGTCTACCAGACATCAATCTGATAAATTAATCTCTATCATAAGAAATAGAAAAGGCTTGTTTCTATTCGTTAAGCTTTCGGCCAAACTTTACTATATCCTCATGATACTACATAAGGCATCTTAATGCAGGATTTGTTCAAAAGTATCTATTTCAACTTGCAAATTTAGGATCTGCGTATCGCATTGATTCATTCATTCTTTGGCCCCTATGCACTAGTACACAAAAGCTCACAATTACTACTTCATTATTTATTTCTCAATGACTAGGGAAGTATCTATAAAAAAGTCAAGATGCCTTTAGGATGCCTTTTTTAAACTCATTAGCAACAATTACATAGATATAATGGCATCTAGTAAAATATTACATCTTCTGGAATTCTAGTATATAAAATCCATCGCTACTAACTGAGATTTTTATGCTTGTTACATTGATAAAATAAGTATCTCCATGAAGAAGGTATTAGTGATCAATAGTTCAAATAATTAATAAAACACATAAGTTTAGCTTTGAGTTGGTCACTACTCACTTTTCTTTTATAAAATAGAGGTGACAATGTAATTTTCATTGTAATTTTCACTATGACACAACATTTAAAGTTAAACAAACAGTATAAGTGAATTAAGTAGTAAATGTGATCAAAAAGATTTTTTCTCTCAGTGATTTACTGAGATATATATATATATATATATCTATATATATATATATAGAGAGAGAGAGAGAGAGAGACAGAATGATCATGACTATTACTGGCACTGTTACTATTCTTATTCACACTTGTCAGGACTTTTCCTGGGAGAAAAAGGCCAAACTATATCTTAGTTTGTGTTTCTTTTCTCAAATGAGCAATTAATTATAGGTGCTGAAATCTTTTGGATAATCACTGAGAATGAAAAATTAGTAGTGCAGAGAGAAACTTAAACACTACTAGTTGTTAATATAGTAAAGCAAAATAGAACATTTTACACTTTGTATCTTGTCTAAAAATAATGTAGCCATTGACCTTAAACCTTCTCAAACTGGTTCCATCATCAAGGTCAAGTACAATAATAAATAAATTCAGATGGACATGAGTATACCATAAGAATTTATGATGCAACTACATTTGTACCATGTATTTTTCCTAGAAAAAGTACTGGCAAATAAAAATTAATATTGTCAGTAGAAAACTTTAATTTTGAAATAGGTTAATAAAATTTGGCAAAGATAGATACAAGGTATATATTCACTATTTAGAAGTCTTTTCAGGGCTTCCAATTCTGCCTTCACACAACAATATACAATGTGCATGGAAAAATCCCAAATATGTACCTAAGACAACTACCAATAGTAGCTGTTATCAGCACATGTCTTTATGTTTGGTGCCAGTCCTTCTTTCGATTTGACCAAAGAAGAGAAGACATAAGAAAAGCAATTCAGAAAATCCTTACACACTAATCTTTCCAGAAGGACATCCTTGATAAGTGGTAGATACCGAAGCCCTTCTGGGTCTAGAGAACTATTTTACATCTGCATGTAACACCAGATGAGGAGACAGGGAGAGCACAGGTGTGTGCTGCTGAGGACTACAGAGGGGTTAACCTCTGGCTTGGTTCACAGAATGGCAGGAATGGTAAGCAGGCACAGCTATATTTGAATCTTTTAGAAAGCACTATGATTCATCCTGCTAATTCTCAGTCCAGTGTTCATTTTGCAAAAGATTAAACAAATAAAGAAAACTACCACGCTGAAAAAAAATTTTATCAGTTTGTGGAAAGAAACATGGAAATAGTGAATTTTGTTCCTTCACGCACTAAGGGGATTTATGCAAAGAGAAAGCAAATGCCACACAGTGCAACGAGGGGCTGACTCTGCTGCCAACAGACTCATCAGTATTTTTCATCTTTGTAACACACACCCACGATATGCTCTTTTTCTTCAGCCTGTTAATCAGGACAGTGGTACCTGATAGTGGATGATTGACTAAAGAAATCAAGATTGAACTTACTCCCTGAGGCACACTGTACCTCAGATCAAAGAGCACACATGTGGTATCCTGAAAATGCAATCCCCTGCTTCCACCTCTCAACTCCCTGACACAAGAACCAAAGACAATAATCCTTATGAATCAGTGATACTGTCTCAAAAAAGGGAGTGAAGACAGGGGAAGAAATCTGGAGATCTGAACAGACTCAATTAAGTAAGTTCTTTTTAAAAATCTTAAGGCTGGTTGTTACTTTCCAACTTGATTTTATATATTCAATCTCAATGACAAATTACTAACAGAAATATAGGATGCTAAATGCTTAAAATCAAGATGAACTCTTTGTAGAAAAAAAGATAAAATCATATCCAGAAATTTTACTGTATCAGAAAGGCTATGCAGTTTACTACAAGAATTTGACACAAATATCATTGTAAAAATTTTTTTTAGTTGTAGTACCTCTAATTACATTGTCATTAAGGAAACAATTTTTTCTTTTGCTATTTCACATGTCATTATATACCACAGAGTATATGGTTAATAGAAATATTCAACAGAAGGTTTACCTACAATTTCATAAATAAGAACTCACAGAATAATAATAAACTTCATCCTGATTTAGGATCAGATTGTTAATGCCATAATGAGCATTGTAAATATCAATGGAAACTATAAAAATGTAATTAATGCCTGTGGAGTTATGAAGGTACCTCTGTTTTATCAGTTTGCTAGTATATTCAATTGCATTCAATATACAGCATTAGTCTAAAAGCAGTATAAAGAAACTCAAGCTCCAACTTAAGCCACTCTAGTAAAAAGTCACTTCGTAGTGGAATCTGCTTTATTCCCACATATTCCAGTGATTAAAGCACTGCTCTTACCAACATGGTAAAAATATTAATATCCAGGTGAAGTGGCCATGGAATCTAATACTATCACAATGCAAGGTTCGCTAGTTAAAGTCTTTAAAAAATTCCATCATTTTACAATTGGTCAACATGAATTATGTAGATTTTCGGATGAATCACATCTGCAGAATGGAAGCAAATTACTGAGAAACTTTTAAATGCTGTATACATTAAGAATACTCTGAATTGTTTGATGATAAAAAATATTCAATTCACATTACAGTGCATTTTAGGAGAAACTGGAGTAAAACAATATAAAATAAGGTAAGAGAATATCAGATTGTAGTAACTGATTAGCTAAAATAGTCTGTACTTTTGCTTGTTTCTACTGATTTCCTTCCTTTCAACTTTAAGATAACTTTGTGTGCACTAGCAAAAGATACTTGGAGAACTATCAAGAAGATGCAAAATGAAAACCGTAGGCTGCCCATTCCTTTAGGTGCTGTCTAAGTAACTGAAAGAGGATGCCATGCTTCTCCTTTCAAAGCTCTCAGTAGATAAGGAGATACAAAAATAACAATCAAAAGATTGAGTATACTTTTATCCTCTATCACTTGAGGGGTATGTAGGAGTTGTGGCAAATAGCAATATTTCATAATGATAACATTACTACCAAAGCACTCTATTTCTTAAGTCTAGAGATAAATACTGAAATCTAAAAACAAGATTCAGTATCCCTAACTCAATTAAATTGTTTGAATCTTGTATAATTGCAAACATTTATTATACCATCTTAGTTAAGGTTACAGATAGTTCTCAATAATTTAGGCTCACAGACAATGCACTATAGTGACATTAAAACTCACAAAAAATCAAGTAATATGGAAGCACTTTCTACTGCACGCATTTTTTCATTTCTCACTTTATTTTTAGTTTTTGCTTTCCTCGCCATATTTGCCACTTTAATTAAATTGGGTCTTTTTGTAATGCTCTATGTGGTCAATAATTGTAAGCAACTTTTTCATCCTACAGATGAAATGCTCCACATTTGTTCTATGTTACCTATTAGAGTACTTAAAGTGTCTTTATGATAATTTTGCAATTCAGAGTTTTTCCATGACCTAAAATAATTAAATTACAAGAAAAATAATGTTAGAAACAATCTTAATATTTATAATATCTAATCTATGACAGGAAAAATATTGACTAAATCTGTGTAATTCTTTCAATAATAGAGGTGTGCTTTACTTCATAAGATTATTTTATGTGGGTAAGTTAAGAGTATAAAGAATAATAAAATACAAATTTATTCATTTTTATCTTATTTGTTGGCTTGAAAATCAACCATTTATTCTATGTGAGCATGCATGTGCATGTATGTGTATGTGCCTGCAGACATGTGAATATCACTTTTTGTTTGTTAGGTTTGCTTAAAAATATACATAAAGGCTATGGACAGATTCAGTTCTATTTAAATACTCATACACAAAGCAATTCTGTGTAGGAAGCACTCAGATTTTTGTATCCCACATTTAGAAGAGTTCCTGACTTATGGAATATGCTAAACAAATACTGAGTCAAGTTTTCCCTCAAGACTTCTATGGCTGTATGTACAAAACATTAAGGAAAGGAATACATTATAGTAGTCATTTAATTGCTACTAGATTCAGCAGAGGAAAACTGTTGGAATAGTTATGAAATAAGGGAAATGATTATTACACTACCCATTCATTTGACCATAAAGATGATACAAATAACATACCACTATAAAGGAAAATAATAATAGACAGATGAAGCTCCAGCAAAATAAACCATTATAGAAAGGCACACAATATGGTTGGAGATTCAGTTAGGGTGACACGTCCAAAAGGGACCATCCCTACTCTTTCATGCAGACAATAGCCAACTGTTTTGCTTGGGTCCATTCTAACAAGCTTTCTTTTTTTTCTTTTTAACTTTGTAAGAAATACATTTTTATTTTTCTTCATTATCATACAGCATTTAAGAATAATAAAGCTGTCTTGAGATTTCAAATTTGAGATATCTATGGCAAGTTTATGAAAGTACATTGATCAAGGTACAATTTTTAACATTAGTATACACATTCCATAATCTCAATCTATTTAACATGAACATTGGCCTTTGTCGTTGTTATTTTTTTCTCCCTACAATATTTCCTGACTCTGTAGGACAATGGTTCTCAGTTGGGGGTTGATGCTGTCCCCTAGGGGCATGTGGCAACATCTGGTATAATTGTGGGTGTCACGGGAGAGGGACGCAAACAGCATTCAGTGTGCAGTCCAGCGATGCTGCTCACCATCCTATAATGCACAGCATGGACCCCCAACACAAAGATTGTATCCAGCCCAAATGTCAACAGTATCAAGTTTAAGCAACTCTTATGGAGTGGCACTCAATTCCTATTTTATGAACACCTCTGTGCCCACTGTAATTCTGAAAACACAGACTTTGCTAACTGGTAAATACTATTTAAAAGAAGATTTAACCTAATCAATATCACTTATCAAAAGCAATGGTTGACTTTAAGTATCAATACTAACAAACTTTCTTAATGATTAACTTCAAGTGAAAATAAATGACCATATACAAATGCAGAAATGGTCACATAAAAATCTGAAAGCTCTTTACAAATACAAAGTAGGAGCATTAATACACAAATACATACAAATAGATCTATCTTATCAAAGATTTTTAAAAACAAAAAGTTGTCTTCCAATATGACAGGATGTATCACTTTTCGTCTATCTTTCTTTGTATTTTCACGCAGACATTATTTTAACCAATAGTTAGGAGTCTGAGTTATACTTACCAAAACAAGAACGCTAAATCTGAAGGTGGAGTTGCCCTCTGCCAACCAGGTCTCAGCAGTGGGGAGCAAACATCACCTCCGAGCAGCTAAGTTTTTCTAGATAAGCATTGGACTATCCGTGGTATGCGAGGTATTTCCCTATCATTCACTCATCTGACAACTACTCTGTTTTTAATTTTTTGTGCCTCTATGTTTATTCATAAGATACCAGGCCAACAGTAGAATGAATAGTTAAAAAAAAAAATCTCAGCATCATCTATAAGCTTAAAGATACTTAAAGTTTATAGTGTGTTAACTTGATGCCCACTTTTCTTGCCCCTGTTTACTAATTGCTCTCCGTGTACATTATTACCGTGTGCTATAAGATAATGGTTCTATTTTGCTGCAGTTTCAGCTGTCTTTTTATTTTTCCCTTCATGGGTAGGAATGATTTTATTTTAGCTGTCCTAGGAATAGCAGATCCGTTTCTAAAGCTCACTAGAATTTTCTTAGCTGTATGAATTATTTTTGAAACATTTAATGTGTATTTTTTTAATGCAGAGAAAAAATAGCACACTTATTCCCCTTTCAAAAATCTCAATAAATAACAAAGGTACATCAGGCTCCAAAACAGCTTAACTGAACCATATGTGGATCGAAAGGCCTGCCAAAATGGAATCAGCATTATGAAAGATAGCTTCATATTTCATCTAGCCATAAAATAGGAACCTACAGTATATAAAATGTACAGGCCACTTGTACAGAGCTCATGATGACAGTGAATTGAACACTCATTGTCAACAGAATAAAAGTGACCTAATGCATACTCTGGGACGTTTCTTGAGTTTGGATTTTTTTTTCTTTTTCTTTTTTTGTCTTTTTGACCTGGATTGACTAATCACAGATTATGGAGCAAATGACTTAAAACAGCATCTTGAATCTCGGCCCCTCTGACAGTCTCAGAATTTTACCATTAAAATATTTCATTAGAAAACCTTCAAGAAGCAGCAGAAGGTTTGGCACTGAAGCCTTAGGATCCCATTAAGGGCCTCTGCCATATTCCCTAGCTCGTCTAGTCCAAAACAGCACACTCCACTCCCACGGAGTCTCTCCAAAGCCATTTTGAATCCTCTTTTCCCTTATCAGGCTGATACAGACCTGCATCATCCTCGGAGCCTTCTGACAGGGGCTACAACAATTGGGGAAAGGGAGCGGGGGTGATACAACGGCTCATTGTTTCCCTTCACAAAACCCTGCCACAGGGCACAGATTAACACCAAAAAATAGATGGCTGCAACCAAAGAGGAACATTTTTCAGAATGCCTCCACTTGATTAATGAAGTAATGGAGCCGACCACTGTTTGACTTTCATCACGCACTCTTCCTCCCTTGCCCCTTCTTCTCCCGGAATATCAGCAGGGACGGGGGACACTTGTGCACATGTCTGCCTCCTTTGAAGAGTTGTCATTTTCACAAAGTTTGGAAGGAATGCAACAAGAATAAGACTGCCTAGGTTTTCTTGCTGAAAATATTCAGATAAAGGACAAATTTTCTTTCCACCACTTCTGTACTTCTTTAATAAAGGCAAGTGCTATTTTTTTTTTTCCCCTATAGGAGCTGAATTTAACATGTACTTGGGTCCTGATGCTTATCTCAGATGCACACATGGATATAATTGAGTACCTTTAAATGCACTAAAATGCTGTGTGTGCCTGGGCAGCAGTGGCTTTCAGAGGAGAGGTGGTAATGCCACATCCGAGATTAGGATCAGAACCTGAGGGACTCTTGCTGCTCCTGTCTGCGGGATAATGCTCACACTATTACACATAGGGTAATGAGGTACAAATGGTATTTGTTTGACTTCTTAATAAAAGCTAAAACTTAAGGCACATGAAGTGCCTCTGCTCTTCCAAACTCTGTCCCCATTTCTTCATATTTCACAGTACGTCACTGTCTGCATTATATGACTGCCTTATTCACTCCATTCTGTACTGAGCTCTAAAATGCCATAAATAATGAAAGAATTGAGTTAACATTTTAAAATACAAACCTAACTCAAAAGTGAATCAGACAGGGTAAATTACTTTTCCGATTGTCTGAAATCCCCAATCACACACCTGAGAAATGCTTTCTGAAGAATAACTCCTTGCAAAAAGAAAACTCAAACAAGCCAAGATCATTCAAAAGGCAGTTTGACCACTTAACCTTTCTTTCTCTTCCTGAAAATACGTGTTTTTCCTCTGATGATGGAATCATCAGAGATGATGAATGTACTAAGTCCATACCTTTTACTTATCTAGGCTATGAGTTCTCAGAATATTCATGCCAGCTAATCAGTAAGCATGTGTGTGTATGGATACACGTGAGCACACGTATACGAAGCTATATTCATATGACAACCAAAACTGCTTTTAAAAATATGTTCAGGGAGAGAACAGAAGAGAAAAGACTAGATGCACTGCTTGGGGAATTAAAGGAATGAATAATTTACTTTCTATTCACAGGCATAATAAAAAGGAATCCAGGTTTGTTAAACAACCTGTATGTTTTTCAAAGTGACTAAATGCATATAATTTTATATAATTTTACAATTTTATGTTGTACGGCAGGTATAATAACCCCTATTTTATAAATGAGGAACCTAAGAGCACGTATGATTACCCAAGATAGCACATCCACTTTGGGTAATAACAGTCAGGACTAGAATTAGGCTGTTCTGACCCCATCACGGGCTCTTTGCTGTACTTTCTCTCCCACTTTTGATCTTTACAGTGTGTGGGTGTATGTTTCTCAAAATTACCAAAGGAGAAGAAACACTCAGCAAACTACTTTTGATCCCTAATTCCCACCAAATTTTTGTACAAATCATGTTTTGTATATTTTTTGTCTTTATTGCAAAATTAATATCTAAATACATTAATCAGGAAGCCACTGATCACCGGTGTGAGAAACCATATATGTTTTCATGAATAATAATAAAACATACCTCATTTTCATAAATATCTTTTACTTATTAATCTTTGATTTTGGTTATGATGCTGTATAGCATACCGTTTTGTTGTCTGTATTCAAATTCACTGTATTTTCTTTTGTGATTGCTCCCATGGCTCTTAGTATTTGAAAGGCCTTCCCTATCCACAGGTCAGGTTAACTACTTATGCAAATTACCTTCTGTGGCAGGCAGCCTCTGAGATGGCCTCCAGACATCCCAGCCCTCTGGTTTCAAGCCCTGCACAATTTCCTTCCCTAGAATGCAGCAAAAGTGATGGGATGCCACTCCTATGATTAAGTTACCAAAGCACTGTGGCTTTTGTCTTGAGGTCCCTGTCCTGTGCTCTCATCTGCTTGCTCAGAGGGATGCCAGCTGCCATATTGTGAGTTGCCTTAACGAGAGGCCCACTAGGCAAAGCACTGAATCGAGAGTCATTTGAGTGAACACGTAAGCAGATCCTCCACTAGCTGAGCCTTCAGATGACACCACAGACCTGTCTGTCCCCTTGATTAAAGCCTTGTGGGAGACACTATGCCTGAGACAAGTTGTGCTCATATTTTTAACCCTCAGCAAAGGAACTAAAGAGTATGAGAAGAAAACCACAGAACAATCTACATGACTCTATGCTTAAGTCTGGTTTCCTGCCATTAAAAAAAACAGAAAGTGATACAAAATGACAGAGAAGACACTGAAATTATTAGAATCAAGAAGTCACAGTTTTGTCAAGCTGGGACAAGGGGTTTTATGAGAAAAGTGACATACGAGTCAATGAATAATAAAGAACAACTTTAGGTTGGGTGCGGTGGCTCACGCCTGTAATCTCAGCATTTTAGGAGGCCGAGGTGGGCAGATCACCTGAGGTCGGGAGTTCGAGACCAGCCTGCCCAACATGGTGAAATCCCGTCTCTACTAAAAATACAAACTTAGCCAGGCATAGTGGCACATGCCTGTAATCCCAGCTATTTGAGAGGCCGAGGAAGGAGAACTGTTTGAACCTGAGAGGCAGAGGTGTGGTGAGCTGAGATCACGCCACTGCATTCCAGTCTGGGGAACAAGAGCAAAACTCTGTCTCAAAAAAAAAAAAAATAACAACTTTAAATTCAATATTTAAATTAACAGGCAAAAATATGTTAATCTCCCAGAGAGTTTCTCAAATAATTTCTCAAATTATCAAAGTATGTAATAAATATTACTTTATTATTCTCTTGTTAGAAATTTATGCAAGAGGCCAGGAGCGGTGGCTCATGCCTGTAATCCCAGCACTTTGGGAGGCCGAGGTGGGCGGATCATGAGGTCAGGAAATCGAGACCATCCTGGCTAACATGGTGAAACCCCATCTCTACTAAAAATACAAAAAATTAGCCGGGTATGGTGGCGGGCACTTGTGGTCCCAGCTACTGGGACCTGAGGCAGGAGAGTGGCACGAACCCAGGAGGAGGAGCTTGCAGTGAGATGAGATCACGCCACTGTACTCCAGCCTGGGCAACAGAGCCAGACTCCAATAGAAAAAAAAAAAAAAGGCATGCCAGACCTATCAGCACATAACAGAGGACAATTTGGTCAACTCCATGAACAACTCTTCCTCACAGTGCTTTGCTACTTCTACCTTCCCCTCCAGCAAAAACTACATTTCAAGATTGATATTTTATAATTGTGTTACGAAAACAATAGTTATGCTTTACAAACCATTTCCTCACTAGTCAAGATGGTGACAGATTTCCCTAGAGGGGCAAGGACTCTATATATTCACCCACTTCCACCTTAGGCCTCCATGATTCTGCTTTTGGCAAATACGAAGAAATGACAGTAGCACTGAAATCTGCATTAAGAAAATTCATGTAAGGATCCCCAAGTGTGGGAACAATCACAACTCCCACAAAGAGTCTCTGGAGCTATAAATCAATAGTGATTCTTCATCCTTCACACCGATCCTCTGTGGGAAAAGGTTATGTGACTCATTAGTCTCAACTTTGCACACATAGAGTGGATCAGCTTTGATCATCTTACGATGACATAAACAATTCCTTCTTTTTTTTTTTTTTTTTTTTTTTTTGGAGACGAGTCTTGCTCTGTCACCCAGGCTGGAGTGCAGTGGCTGGATCTCAGCTCACTGCAAGCTCCGCCTCCCGGGTTTACGCCATTCTCCTGCCTCAGCCTCCCAAGTAGCTGGGACTACAGGCGCCCGCCACCTCGCCCGGATAGTTTTTTGTATTTTTAGTAGAGACGGGGTTTCACCGGGTTGGCCAGGATGGTCTCGATCTCCTGACCTCGTGATCCGCCCGTGTCGGCCTCCCAGAGTGCTGGGATTACAGGCTTGAGCCACCGCGCCCGGCCGCAACAATTCCTTCTTTCAGAAATTAATTAATAGCACTAATTGTCCTTCTAATAACTCTGAAAAGATCATCAACAACAAAAGTTCTCCTCGGGGTTCTGGAAAAAGGGAACAATGAATAATCTTTTAAAAATAATTTTTTTTAAAGTTCAAACTTGGCCTAACTAAGGGTAAATAGGTTTAGCCATATAAACCAAAGGCCAAAATGTATTAAAATTTCAGGCAGAGGATAGTAAGTTAGGTCCATAAATAAAATTGTCTATGTATAGCAAGGAATTGTGTTTCCACCTTTCAAATCCAAGTCCTAATGTAAAGAACCTGGAAAGAGTTCACCATCAGGAGATAAAGTAAGTCAGGATGAGATTGAGGTTAACAGATAAGCCAGCTATACACAAAAGGTATTATTTTGGAGGCAAGTAAAAATTATCAGGAAGGGCACAAATTCATGTTTTCGTTTCAATACCATTGTGCCATATGACAACGTATTTTCATCCACTGCCAATATCATAACTATATCTGCATTATGATACAGCCAATCCCTTCAGATTAACATGCAATTGACCTCTCTGGCTTGCTTCTACATATTTCAATTGTGAAATAATTCTTTGGTGTTTGGTTTCTTCCTTTCTGACTCACATTCAATAGGAGGCCTTTGATTACTGAGGCCTCCACACAAACTTCTCTATTTCTCCTCTTTCTCTGAATAATCCCCTCCATAAAAATAATAATAATAAAACAACAACAACAACAACAAACCCTACTCTAATTCTAGAAACCAAACCAACACATCACTTTCCAAGGCTCTGCTGCATTAAATTTCTCGCCTTCAAGTCTTCTTTGAGCAGCTTTCCCGTCTACTCCATTTCCATTAATTCTCCACATAGCAGATAGAGTATAAGAGAAGCCAGGATCTTGCCCTCCCTAAGGGACAATCTACAACATCCATCAATAATGAATTTCACCAACGTTTCCCAAGAGGAACAGGGTACAATTAAAAAGGTTATAAGTCCTTGCACTACTAGAACCTAAGGGTGTCTGTGAATGAAACTGGCTTAAGCCCAATTAGAGGAATCAGTACATTTGTCTTCTCTTGGAACAACCTTGCTCTTACGGTTCCCATCAACTCAGTATAAATCTGACTGATCTTATCCAAGAAGTTAATAGAAAATTGCTCACAGTGGGCGACTGCCACCTCAGTTTCCAAGCAGAGACAGATGGAATTTCCCAGATGGTTTGTCACTGGAACGTGTGAGGCTGGATGCGACTTCACAGAAAGCATGGTAGAGTAGAACACCTTCTTGGCCTTCACCCATGTCATAGTGAGGGATCTAAAACTGAGTCTGTCGTAAACAAATCATAATTGCCTCACTAGGCTCAACACCTCATCCTCCCTAGCTGCACCCAAGGGTTGCAAATCTTCTACTGAAATCAGTCAACATTTCTCCAGAAACCATCATGAGCATATCTCCTTATGAGATAAAAACTGAAGAAATAGACACAGTTATCTTGTCCTACTGAACTTTCCTCTCAAATGAGATTAAAATAAAAGGGCAAGTCTATAAACAAACAAAACAGGTACAAGATAGCATTTCCTGTGGTAATTGCTCTGCGGAGTTGGGCAGATGAAGCAAGATCACAGATGAAACAGACATGGATGTAAAGCCTCAGGAAGGATGCAGGGTCTTGAATAAGGAGGGGTGTACAGTTGTTCCTGCTATGGAGAAAAGTGAAAGGAAAAAATTAATGTGCTGATTCATTCAAATATTATTCATTGAGCACTTAGTATAAGCTAGACATTGTTCTAAGTAGGAAGGATAGAAAGATAAAAAATAGATAATAAGCATATGGTCTGCAGGGGAGACAGACAAGCAAACAGGAGCTCACAGATATGTGATCAGTGCTCTTACCCTAGTAAACCTAGAGCACCAGGGAAATATTCCAAGAGTGGTTATCTATTCCAGACAGGAGGCTTCAGAGAAGGTCTACTTTGGAGGTGACTTTGAGCAGAGTCTTTAAATAAGTATTGGAGTTAGTGAGATGAAGAGAGATAGGTGGGGAGGGGGGAATAGGGGTTTCCAAGAGGATAAAACAACAGGACCAAATGTACAGATGTGGAAGAAAAATGGACATTCAGGGCATCATAGGTAGTTCAGAACGCCTAAAGTCTATAAGAGAGTGGACAAGGGGTCAGATCTGGGGAGGTGAGCATCACCTGGGGAGGTGAGTATCATGAAGGCCTTTTTTAGGCTTTACCAAAACCTTGGGGTATTCTCGTGCCCTTTAGAATGATTTTAAAGCACAGGACTTAAGTGACTACTGTAGTTTTGCTTTCAGGACATACTGTGGTCTGAGTAAAGAAACAGATGACAAGGAAGGACAGAAGAATATTGTAATAGTCAAGAGAGAGTTGGTGGGGATTTTGATTAAAGCAGTGGTAGTAGGAACAGAAAGAGGAGAACAATCATTACGAAAGCAGGAGTTATGATGCTTGGTTTCTGGACATGAAATGGAGAGTCTTGGAAGATGTTTGACTCTGCATAGAAGGAAAAAGAGATGGTAGTAGTTACAGGCCAAAGGAGAGAGGTACGGGTATGTGTAACTGTGTGTGAATAGCATTTGAGATGTGAGAAGGACAGGTGGAAATGCAGAAAAGACACAAGATAACTGAGAGAATGAACTCCCAGCAGAGGTAGGAAAGGAGAGGCAGAGGACTAGGATTAAAGGTGACTGAAAGCTGGAAGTCAGGAAAAGAGAGGCTGTCTGTGGAGACAGGAATAAACTCTCTTTGTGACTGTGTAGTTGGAGGAATTAAATGGGAAAGGCTCGCAAAACAGTTGAAATGTGCTATTAGAGAAAGGGTAAAAAGCCAAGGTTAGAGATTTTTTTATTTAAATGTCATTTGTAAATTAGTAGCTGAAGCTTTGCAAGTGGATAAGCTCCCTGAGGCACTGGGAACAGAGGGAGAAGAGAAGAAAGGCCAGAAGTGTTTTGGGAAACACTCACAGTTAAATTACAAAGAGCCAAGACCCAGAGAGATATGAGAAATAGGAAAGTATGGTAGTCCTGAGCCCAGATTAAAATGAATATTAAGAAGGAAGATGTCATTCACAATGTCAACATCAATGAAATCTGAGGCTGAACAAAAGGTCATGCCTCAGCAAAATTATAAATTATGCCATTGAGATGGGAAAGATGGAGAATATGGGTGGAGTCAGTGAGAATGTTCCTGATAAGCAAATTCAGTTCGATTAGATTTTTATTTTAAAGAGTATTTATTGAATACCAATTATGTGCCAGTAATAGAGGTCCAAAATTGGATAATAAAGGTTAAATAATTCTATGTCCTCTATAATCTCAATAATAATTTGGATATTGCTTTCACATTTATTTCATTATTACATCTTAGAGGCTGTCTTGGTATGGATTCCCCAGAGGCTTACCCTGAGACTGATTCCAGTACAAGTAGTTTACTGGGAAGTTGATCCCAGAAAATCCCAGTAAGGTTGTGGCCAAGTAAGCAGGAAAGGGAAGAGGTTCACAAAATGTTCACTATCAAGGCAATCAGTGCTCAATTCCACTGCCAAATTCTAATAAACAATATAGAACACATCTTGTATCCTAACCAAGAGGAAGGGAAGCGGAGGTGTTAGTCCACCAACCTTCTGTCCATCATTGGTTGAGGATAACCTTTAGGAATAGGAAATCTCCAGCACTTCCAGTTTTCCCAGTTTACAGGGAGTTTGCTCTTAAGGCTGGAAAAAAGTGCTCAGGTAGAAAAGTCACAGGTGTGCCCACTGGGCAGCCTTTGCCTATAGAGGTGAATGCTGGAGACATGGGTAGAGATATATTTGCTGCAGGATAGGTACAGTACGAAGCTTGAAGACTAGCAATGATTAAGATCAAAGATGAATACTGGAAAAGATAAAACTGCAAAGGGAGAAATGGAGGCAATTAATAATTCTAATTATGAGCAGATAGATCAGGGACTTCTAGTTTTTTCCTTAATCACACTTCTAGGAAGATGACTATCTTAAAACTTTTAAGATGCAATTTGATACATGCATTATTTCATTATTAGGTCAACAAAATATCTATAGTGCCCTTTATATGTATATTTTATTTTTTTAAAAAATTCAGTATCACAAATACCCTGTGGGAAAATAATACAAGGTTTTGTTCTGATTGAACAGAATAAAATGAGATTTCTCTATCAAATTTCATTTGTTGAATTTAACAGGTTGCGATGAGTTTACTACTATGTTGTAAGTCATCTGGGGCTTTCTATTTAATTAACTATGTATGTTGTATGATTCCATTAGTTGACTGAATCCAATCAGAATAGTTAGCTATCAACAGCTGATATATTTAAAGGCAAGAGAGGGCAAATGCCATTTAAATTTCAGACACCCAACCTTCCAAGTAATCACTGTTGCTTGATACTTACTAAGCACTACCACATGCTAGCACAGCTGAGATTTAGTTTATTGCAAGGATCTTTGTCCTTGGGAGAATATAAGGAAAAACTTCAAAGGTAAGATATACAAATACAGACGTTCTAAAACCACATCCAAACCAGATATTGATCAGAACTTAAGGTAATTTTTAAAATTTCTTCCTTGTCGTTAGTCCTTTGATTTTTTTTCAATGAATAAAATTGCAAAACTTTCAAAAACAACAAGTTTGTGCTACCATGATAGCATTTAATATAAGTTATTTCTGAGATATGAGGTGAGATGCTGGAAAGAACGCTGGGCTCCCTCACTGGTAACAATTTTTTCATAAGTATAAGGTCATACCTCAAAACACTGAAACTTGCAAGGTAGTGCAGACCTTTGGAGCCTGTGATGGTTCATTTTAATTGCCAACTCACAGGGTGTTTCTGAATGAAATTAACATTTAAATCAGTGAACTCTGGATAAAAAAGCCTGCCCTCCAAAATGTGAGTGGGTCTCACCCAATCAACTGAAAGCCTGAAGAGACCAAAAAGACTGGCTTCCCTATAGGTGAGGAAATATCCCAAAGACCGCTATCGAACTTTATCTGCACCACTGGCTCTCCAGGGTCTCTCACCTGACTGAATACTGCAGATTTTGTACTTCCCAACCATCGTAACTGGACAAGCCAATTCCTTGTAACAAATCTCTGCCTATACACCTACATATCCTGTTGTTCTGTTTCTCTCGAGAATCCTAAGACAGAGACCTTGGTAGTCAAATTTAGGGATGTAAAATCCCCAAACACCAAGGTTTATAGTGTTACTTGTTTAATTTAAAGAGTGTTTTTTGCTTTAAAGTTGAAATATTTCAATGGGTTCACTTCCACAGATTACTGACTAGTAATAGTAGTTGAAATTTGTGGATAACTCACATATGCTATCCCATTTAGTCCAAAATTCCTGTAAGCTAGGCATTATTATTATCATATCACAGAAAACATTTCTAAGACTGGAGCATGGGTTATGGAATCAGACCAAGTTGACCTTAGGCTAGTTATTTAACTTCCCAAAGTAGCAGTTTACGCCTCTGTAAGAAAGGAGATAAATATTATCTTCTCTTGCACTTGTGTAAGAAGTAAATATGCTATAAAACATGTAAAGCACTTTGACCAGTATCTGGCCCAATGAAAGTATTTACTATGCTGCTGTTGCTATTATAAAACTTTTGAAACACGAAGTATCTACCAAGATAATAAGGTATGGACAAAAGATACTCTATTTCTATGTTCAGTGTATTACATAATTCTAAGAACAACTTTTTGTCAAACCAATTTGTTTGGTGTTTCTGTGTTTATAAAAATGTTCTATATACATCTAAATGCCGGGTCTGCAAAGTCTTCCTGCAGAAGGTGGCATATTGCTAATGTACTTGAAGATGGGGACTTGAAAGATATAAAAAGGATTTGACATCTGGCATGGCGACTCAATTAATTACTGTGTTGGATTAATTAGTGAGCCGAATCTCCCGAGCCAACACCATGAGTCTGAGCAGAGTAACATTACATCAGTTGGCGAATAAGCAATTTAAGAGAGTGCATTAATCCAAATTTGATTCAAGGTTGGGTAGGGAAGGGGTAGACTCTATATTTTATTATAAGGAATATTTATGATATCAAATACATATTATAGTACTGTCCAAATTATGAAGAGGTAAGAAAACTCCAGACGTCTTTGAATTAACTTTTAACTGCTCAAGTAGTCTAATTACATAACAAATATTTTGCCCATCAGGGGAAAAAAAGGTATATTTCTAATTTTTGCATATTTCCTCCCAGAGATTTTTATAAATTAATGATTCATGTTAAGAAATCATCAACAATTCTATCATGCTCAAATCATGTTACAGATGTTATACTGAGAAGGCAGTGTGGCAGAGTCTTTAAAAAAGGAGACTCTGGAATCAGAAGTGAGAATTTTTATTTTCTTTTCTGTAAAATATGATTTATGATAGAACCAAATTCACAGGTTTTTTGGAGGATTAAATGAGCTAATCTATTGCCATTTTCCAGTCATATATGTTAACCAATTTGATGTACAGTAGTAACAGTAGTAGGAATAATAATACTAGTAGTATTTAATGATATAAACTCAGAAGTAAATCTTGGAAGAGGATGTTATTTCAAAAGAAAAACATTTGAAAATATGTTTTAGTCAGGCAACTAAATTTTAAAATCAGGAAAAATGCTGTATTTTAACTAAATAAAATAATTTGATATTTAAACCCTAAGACAAAAGAAGAAAACTGAAGTATTAAAATTGTTTTCTAAATAATCACCCATTACCCAATTGTTGATAATCTAAAGAGTATTCACATGTTTTAAATAGTATCAAAAATTCTGAAAATTTCATATATATAAACTCCTTTTAAAAAATTAAATATGGCATAAAATAGCTTTACAGTGATACAGAACTATTAAAACAGCAAAATGACATCAACTGTCTAAAAATCAGAAATTATTTCAATGAAAAATCAAACTTTCTCAGATAGGTTTATTTTCCATCCATCATGAATTAGCATATGGTAAAAAGGTCATAAAACTACCATTCTGTATACATACAGAGAGTAATAGCAAGATTAATCAAAAATAGCATTGTAGTAAATATATTCTTTTAATATAGTAAACTGAAAACGGTTCATCTCGCACATCAACTATAGCTGATACAGTGTAGGTACACTTTTGAAGAAATATCATTCAAATGATTAAAGGTTGCATTGGTATCTGATACACTGTGATAAATAAGATAAATATGATATAGCTTACAACGTTTAGTAAGCAATGCTAGAAGACAAATAGAAACTCCCAGATAAAATAAGTTCAGAATAGCATTTAATTCAACCTTTGATGTGTAGGCGATCCTTCCCTTGCCTTTCTTAACATTCATTAGCTTGAGACATGGACATAGTTAATATTGCTCTCTGAAAGGAATCAATAGAAGAACCTGTTAATACAACTCAACCAACTGAGGCCTGCATTTTGTGGCTATATCACAAATCTCTTTTGAAGTAGCTGCACGGGTTCACCTAGAACAAATTGCCCAGATTATTAAACATTTGGTCTGGACTATAAAGTCAACTTGTTTGGTCCTTAAATATATGTGAAAACCCCTACTTCATCCATTTATGGATAAATACATGAATTTATAAAGTAATAAATATACCCCTGGGATCTCATGCACTCTTTAAAAGTTTGGTAACACAAATATTTCCTATTTATTCTAATCATTACTTTTAGTTGAACCAACAACCTCTGTCACATCCACATGGCACTGAATAAACAGAGATCCACACGTATCAATTTCTTTCATGTAATAACTTGAAGAAGGGATTTCCTTCATGCAATAAATCCACACTCTGGGAGTTTTTATATCCCCTTAGCATAGATAGAGTCCTTTAAAAGTCACAAGACTCTTCCTACATAAATGGCATTTAGAGAGAAGGACTTTCAGTGGAATAAATACTTACAAAATTTCTAGATTCTCTAAGGAATATGAAACATTTTTCTTCCCAGATTTCCTCACCTGTATTATCACTTATTATAAGACAGGTTTTCAGCTATTGTTTTTCTTTTATCCCATGTGCTAGGCAGAATAGCTCCTTGCAAAGATGTTTACATCCTGACCTCTAGAACTTGCGAACATTCCTTTGCATAGCAAAGAGAAATTAAGGAAGCAAATAGAATGGAGAGTGTTAATCAGCTGACCTTAAAAAAGAGAAATTAGCTTAGATGACCCAGGCGGACAGTGTAATCATAAGTGTCCTTAAATGTGTAAGAGGGAAGCAAAAGAGTCAGAGATGTAATGTGGACGAGAGAAAGACTCCATCAGATGCTGGTGGCTTTGAAGATGGAAGGGGGGCTAAGAGGGAAGGGCCACTGGCAGTTCTCAGAAACTGGAAAAGGAAGAAAACAGATCCTCCCATAAAGCACCAGAAAACGAGCTCAGCCCTGTAGACACCTTGATTTTAGCCCAGTGACACCCAGTTTGAATTTCTGATTTCCATAACTGCAAGATAGTAAGTTTATGTTGTTTTAAGGCACAAAGTTTGTGGTGAGTTGCTGAGGCAGGAATAGCAAACTAATATATCCCATTAAGAAATAAAGTTTAAATGTAACCAAACTACCTACCTTTCCATTACATTTATTTATTTGTTAATTATTTTGAGACAGAGTCTCGCTCTGTCACCTAGGCTGGAATGCAATGGCACTATCTCAGATCACTGCAGACTCTGCCTTCTGGGTTCAAGTGATTCTCCTGCCTCAGCCTCCCAAGTAGCTGGGACCACAGGCACCTGCCACCACGTCTGGCTAATTTCTTCGTGTGTATTTTTAGTAAAGATGGGGTTTTGCCAGGTTTGGCCAAGCTGGTCTCGAACTCCTGACCTCAAGTGACCCACCCATCTCAGCCTCCCAAAGTGCTGGGATTACAGGTGTGAACCACTGTGCCTGGTCTCCATCACTTTTAAAACATCTAATTAATCGGGGGGCGGAGCAAGATGGCCGAATAGGAACAGCTCCAGTCTCCAACTCCCAG
>NW_012113253.1:2307979-2318888 GCF_000951035.1 Colobus angolensis palliatus
ACCTGATATAAATGATGAATTGATGGGTGCTGACGAGTTGATGGGTGCAGCACACCAACATGGCACAAGTATACATATGTAACAAAACTGCATGCTATGCACATGTACCCTAGAACTTATAATAAAAAAAAAATCTAATTAATCAATAATCCACATAATCACACCGAGAGATAGACTTTCTGTTCTCAGAACTTTTACAAAAAAACTGAACAACAAAAGTTATAATGCCGATCATTCATCCTTGCTTTTAAAGGTACAAACAGTATTACCAAGGAAAAACAAAGTTGTTTATTTCTTGTTCTTCATGTAAACCTGTAATGGATGACAATTTGTGTCATCGAAAAATAAAGGCAATTTTATATATTATTAAATGTGAACAGTTTTAGTCTGGCTAAGCAGATAAAGCAATAACCTTATATATTACCTTACTAGCCACAATTTAATATGAGTAACCTGTTTCTGTATAAATTCTGCATATATTACTGTCAGACACAAACCACTTGAAAAGTATCCAAGTTTTGCTGTCCATGAAACAGCAAAAACAAATGGTTACTTTTAGTGATTTCATTGGAAAGCAAGCAGAGATAATTTCTGGGCTATGACAAAATATTAACCGTTGATGACAAAACATTAACCATCTCGGAATATCCACATACCACAGAATTATTATTCAAGTCCATCTTCCCAGGAAACGGCCCCCAGGTTGTTCCCACCGGAAGTTGCTGTCGACTCTGAATTTTTCGTTCCCCATCTTTCTGAAACACCTCCAGCTCTCCTGCAGACAATGAAACAGAAGTGTTCAGAATACTTCCACTTGTACTTTAACAGCAGCCACCTCTTTTTGTGTGTTCGCTTTACACACATGATATTCTCAGGATTCATACAAAGAGAATTAATTACGCTCGTCTGAAAAACAACTCATCTTATCCTAAGAGGAAAATAAAAGTTGTCCTTACAATTGTATTCAAATTTAGTTCAATTTCTTCCTTTCACCTTTTCACACGCATCATCTACTGAAGTCAATTCTTTTTAGTTAAGTCTTTTAGAACCAGAAACAATAACACTCCCTTAGAAAGCACTGATCTAATGCCAAAACAGATAGACAAGAAACAGTAGGACAATAATTTTGCGTTAAAATTCTTGTATTTATTCAAGACTCTCGAACAACAATATCTGGAGAGTTTTTTAAGTACTTGGTAATTTTTTGAAATTACTACCAGTTTCAATAGGTAATATGGCTATGTGTACAACATATAGCAAGGCATGTTTTTCAAATAAAAAATGTTTAGATGAAGTTTTTACTTGTTTTTCTGTATTTGGTATACTGAATAGAATTCTATTGTACCAAAAGAGTTTTAACAACAACACTTTAGAAATAAGCAGTTTTGGAAGGTCTTCTTCCTTTCATTTACTCCAGAGTAATATTTTGGAATCTATAAAGGGAAATAGGAAGTAAAGACAGTATACACACTTGCATAAAGTAGGAATTCATTAAATGCTTAAGAAATAAACGAATGGAATAATATACAAATAAATAAAAGAGGGCCTCAATATTTAAAAAAAAAAAGCCAATAGGTTAAATGCTGTTTAGGATAGGTAGAAAAAAAGGACACAATCAGGACTTGTAGCCTCTCTTTGAAATAATTAAATCTAGGATATTTATTCCCCAAAGAGTATTACCATACCATATCACCATACTGAAATGTTTATATTTTAAAGATTTTATCTCAGTAACCTAAATTTGTTGTTTTTTAATGTTATTTCTTTTCAGCCTGATCAACAGCAGACATGAGAATGGGAAGGAATGAAACAGGAATAAATATTAGGTTGGTGCAAAACTATGGCAAAAACCACCATTACTTTTGCATCAATTTTAATGTCAATGAAAATCCATATAGAATAGAGAGCTGAGAAAAACAGAATAGAATATATTCAGTACTTATATTTTCTTTTTCTTTTCTTTTTTTTTTTTTTTTTTTTTTGTGAGACAGAGTTTTGCTCTTGTTGCCCAGGTTGCCTCTCGTGTTCAAGAGATTCTCCTGCCTCAGCCTCCCAGGTAGCTGAGATTACAGCAAGCACCACCAGGTCTGGCTAATTTCACATTTTTAGTAGAGATGGAGTTTCATCATGTTGGTCAGGTTGGTCTCGAACTCCTGACCTCAGGTGATCCACCCTCCTCGGCTTCCCAAAGTGCTGGAATTACAGGCGTGAGCCACTGCACCTGGCCTAGTAATTACATTTTCTAAATGCTATATGTCATGACAGGTAACATATGAAATTGTTGCCTTAATCTGGCTTTAGCTTCTTTTCAAGTTAGTAGCTATCTTTAAATACACAGATTCAATCTTGAGGTTTTTTTTTTAAAAGAAACCCTGTCAACCTGAGTTCAATTCTATCTCTTCTTTACTTCTCTATTTAGTGTCACCTCCTTTTAATAGTTTAAATACCAGACATTATTTTTCATGTTTTCATTATTGCTTATCCTGAAAACCAAAACTAAAGTATATAAACTACAATCAGCTAAAATATTTTGGTAATGGTTAAATTGTGTCCATGGTAAAATTTAAATTTATCTATATCTGAGCAATAAAGATGCAATGTTCATAAAAATTTCATGTTCCCAGTCAAAAATTTAAATTCAAGGCCAACACTTCCATTCGCCCTTCCTCTCACGCTCTCTTTCTTTACCACTTGAAAAATACACTGAAAATGGAAGAACACATTACATTAAGACAAACAAACATTCTCCAGTGGTTTAAATTCTGGTATATCAATAGCTAATGATGATCAGCAGTGAGGAAAATGAGCCCAGAAAGATTCAATAAGTCCGAACATCTGAAAGATATAAATAGAATACGTATAGGAAATAACATATTAACACCTAAGTACTAGATCCTGATGCTTACTCAGTGTTCAGAAACTATGGAAAGACAATAATTTGTTTTCTGTATACAGAATAACAAATCCATGTATGAGATTTTCCTCTGAAAATGTTTTTCATCTTTGTGCAATCTTTTTGAGTGATGCATTGGAATCAGAGACCCTTTATAGAAACACCCTCAGGGACAGAGCACAAAGATAACAATCTAATCTGATGTCAGAGAGGAACCAGTGGGACAACACGACTCAATATATGCATATTCACATTCTTTATTGAAATATTTAGGATAATTTTCTTATTTGAAAATAAACTGTTTAATTTCTATTGGCTAGGGGTTCTCAGTATTTTTTTCAACCATACGTATTTACATTTAAAACAGTTAATTTACAATTTACCATTTAAAATAAAATATATTTCAATCTCTCAACTAAATGCAAGTTAAAAAATCTTCTTTTCTACATAAAAATATACCCAAATAATTTACTTCTTTTTACACACTAAAAAACCAGTCATGTCACATTTAAGTGATACCAGAGGAATCATGAGAATCTTTGAAAATCCTTTAAAAAAGTAATTCATCCTCTCTTTATACCACTGACATATTTCATTTGAAAAGGGTTCAGACTCAGTCAAACAGTGACTCCTTATCTATACCTGTGGATTTACAAGCAGCTCTGTCTTTTAATGGATTAAGAACTACAAACTTGGGGCAGATCATAAAGTGATATCCAAATGTCTCCAAAGTTTCTGAAGTGTCTTTGATTATCCATTAAAATTTTAAGCAGACCAAAAACACTTTTACAAGCTCTTAAAGATGGCCACAACAGAAAGTCCAGTAACTGTTCAAATTATCAAGTCAATCTTTTCAACTTTACTAGATAAGCAAGAATACCCCAGTCTCCTTTCTTGCTTGCCAACAAGTTATTTCAGGGTTTAGAAAAAACCTTTCTGATGCTGAAATAGTTAAATAAAAATATTCATTTGCTCACAATAGCATTTCTAAAAACTGCAAGCATAGTGCAAATAATTAGCATGTATATTCTACCAAGGTTACATAGCTTAATGATAGCAAAAGAAATAAAACATTGTATAAAGGGAAGTTATATTTAACTTACATATTGCTTAAGAGTACGATATTTTATTTTTTTCCAAAAATTAATAGCTATCATGAAATAAAGGAAAGATTACTACACTAAAAGTAAGAAGATTAATTTTTACACCTATTCTGTTCAATAACCAGCTGAAAGGCCTCAAATAAGTCATATCTTTTCTGAGTCTTTGCTTTGTCATTGTTAAAAGAGTGGTTTGCACTCACTCACAACTCGCTAAGATGTTTTTCAACACTGACAGTCCATGATAGCAATTTTCCTTCCCTAGATATAATATATTATGAGAAGTAGAAGGGCACTGGGCTGGTAGGCCAGAGACTTAGGTCCTCAAACCATTTTATCAAAAGATGGATGTTTAAGTTGAAAAGATTAGATATTCTGAAATAAGATGCAAAAGCTCCAATTCTTATTTGATTTGTTTATTTATTCCTTTATGCCTCATTCATTTGTTCATTCATTTATTCTATAAACATTTATTGGGTATCTACTAAGTATCAGACAGTGTGTTAGGCCAAAGAATAAAGCAACAAACAAAACAAGCCTGAACCTGGATGAATTCCATGAAATAAAATCCATATGGCTTGGGAAGTAAAAGTCATAGAGCTTAGTGATTGTTTAGATTTTAGGACTTAGGGCAGAGAGAATCCTAGAATGTTACGCAAGTATCTCAGTTAGGTACATAAGCCAACGGCCATGTTCCTGTTGAGATAGAAGAATACAGAAAGAAAAACAAGAATTAAGAGTAAAATAAGGAGTTACAGTTTGGTAATGTTGATATTGAAGTAGCTATAAAGAAGGCAATAGGTGACCAGGTGTGGTGGCTGACGCCTGTAATCCCAACACTTTGGGAAGCCGAGACGGGCGGATCACGAGGTCAGGAGATTGACACCATCCTGGCTAACATGGTGAAACCTGAAGTGCCAGCTACTCGGGAGGCTGAGGCAGCAGAATAGTGTGAACCCAGGAGGCAGAGCTTGCAGTGAGCCGAGATAGCACCACTGCACTCCAGCCTGGGGGACTGAGCAAGACTCCGTCTCAAAAAAAAAAAAAAAAAAAAAGAAGGCAATAGGTGATTTTAGGTAGGCAAGTATAGGCCTGGGACCCAGAAGCAAGGTCTTAACTGGAAGCAAGGTCTTGGCATTTATTTATTCAGAAATTTAAAAACCACCTTGTATATGGTAATACAAGCCATAGGATTAAAGAGTATATCATGATAAATAAGAAGACCTAGGACAGAATTCTAAAGACCTTCAAAGGCATAGTGATGAAGGAATAGGCATAGAAGCTTTAGGAGAACTGGCAAGAGACATAGAAAAGAAATTGGATATAGTACCATAGACACCAAGGGGTTGATTGAGAATTTGAAGGACAGGGGAATCAATCAAGGAATCTGAAAATTTATGTAAGTAAGAAAAGAACTGGAGGCCAGGCATGGTGGCTCATGCCTGTAATACTAGCACTTTGGGAGGCCGAGGTGATTGGATCACCAGCTTGAGACCAGCTTGGTCAACATGGTGAAACCTCGTCTGTATTAAAACTGCAAATATTAGCTGGGAGTGGTGGTGCATGTCTGCAACCCCAGCTACTCGGGAGGCTGAGGCAAAAGAACTGCTTGAATATGGGAGGCAGAGGTTGCAGTGAGCCAAGATCGCGCCACTGCACTCCAGCCTGGGTGACAGAGCAAGACTCTGTCAAAGGAAGAAAGAAGAAGAAAAGAAGGAAGGAAGGAAGGAAGGAAGGAAGGAAGGAAGGAAGGAAGGAAGGAAGATTGGAAGGAAAATTGGAAGGAAAAGGGGAAGGAAAAGGGGAAGGGAAGAACTGGAAAGATTCCTTTGGATGAGATGGCGGTCACAGGTATTTGGAGTGAAAGGAGTTTTGTAAAATGGTAGACCAGGATACACGCTGGAATGGGTTCACAATTGAATGAGAGAAGAGTAACTGTAATAAGCCATGTGATCCTTAGCAAGTTACCTAATCCTTTGAACTTCAGTTTCTACATGCAAAGTAGAAACTGCAATAGCTTTCTAAAAAGGTTGCTGTGAGGATTAACAATATACAAAGTATCTGATAAATATTTACTTCACCAAAAAGAAACTGAAGAATTCTAAGAGCATGTCCATATACTTCCATCATCTCATCCAACCATTCACTGATGTCTGCCTGTAGTCACATTCCCTCCTTGTCACCTTTATCCAAATCACTCCTCATATCCTGACTTATTTTCTTTTCCATTGGCTGTTGGATTCACCCTTCTTATCAGCATTTTTAAGGTTTTAATCAACTCAGATGAAGACAACCCACCAGCCTCAATTGATTCTATAGCTCCAATTCAGGTTCCAAATCTCTGCCAGGATAAACTGATTAAAACTCCACTTTCATCATGTTACCCATTTATGCAAGTTCCTTCACTAGCTACTTCTTGGCCATCCCAAACTGAACATATCTGCCTGAATTTTAATACCACCCATACCGCTCCACAATATTTGCCTAACTCTTGTGTTCTACTGCTCTCCCAAACGTGTTCTTCCCTCCAGCCAAAAAAGCCTTCTTCCCCATCCATTCCTCCTCATCTCCAGTTTAGCTCCCCCATAACTTTCTGAGAATGGCTCCTGCTATCTGGCAGACCCACCCTATTCCTGCCTGCCTTAATAGACCCTTTTAATGTTACAAGGTCAAGCCCAAAGCTATTCTCCTTCATGCAGCTTCTCTGAATTCTAGAGAAAACCGAAATTTTCTTCCCTAATACTCCCATTGCATTTATAGTCCAATATCACACAGTTTTGCATTAAATTATTCCCTAGTAGGGTTCTCCCTGATAATGTATTTCACCTCAACAGAAACATAAACATTTTAATCTACAAATTTCTTTAAAAATTCTTTTATTCCCTGGTAATTAATAGAGTTTGTGACAGATGATATTTGAAAAATACAAATGGAACGCAATTGATGGGATGAAAATTTTGATGATACGATGTATCTCAATTTCAGTATAGTTGAAGTTGATTTTTGGAGACAAAAGAGAGTTGTCTTAATATGTATCTGCTCTTTGTATTACAACAAGCAACCATTTCACTTGTTCAACCTTCTATGTAATACGTTCACCTACATTACCTCATCTGTAGAATATGGAGCGGGATGAAAAAATAAAAAATGTTCTTCTCTGCCCAGTTCATATTTTTGCAGCTATTCTTCAAAAAGAAGCCTGATTTTTTAACATGCTGGGTAAGTTCACAGAAAATATTTGAGACATATAGGACGGACTAATCAATTTTGGTAAAAGATAATATTGTTAGTGCTCAGGGCTGTTTCTCTTATCTTCTTGATAATGCATACTTTTAAAAGTCTGTGATTACTCAAAGACTTATGATAGCTTCACTTAAAAAAAAAGGCCCTAAGTCAGAAATCACTACCAAACATCCCACAGCTTTTTTAAAATATCAACCCACGTTTTGGCCTAAATAAAAGAAATTCACTGGTGGAGAGAAATACTTAAAATCACCAGAGATGCCCTCAAATACTTTTTCTTTGAAAGTGCTATCAAGACATTGTATTTTTTTAATATGCTCTTTTTGATGCCTCTTTAGAAAGCAAAGGATATGAACATAGTAGCACACCAAAGGGGAACAGACAGATGTGAGTCTTTTAGAATAGTTATCAGCAATCATGCTTCACCTGAATTCAGCATTAAGTTGATGATATAAACATATAAGGTATTTACAGAACATTCCTTAACTCAAGGTTCAGATTTCATAGGACATAGTTGCAAGTAAATGAGATGACAGAAGATCATATTGCATTAGCTGAAAGTACAATTCTGGTTGGTTTGAACTTGGTTTTAAATATATAACCAAATTTTAAAGCAGATCACATGAATTAGCTCATAATATTTATCAGACCATACTACAGCAGAAGGCTACCGTGTCAGAACCCATATTTATATTTTCTTCATGGTTGGAAGACATTATGCATCATGGTATCAAACATGGACAGCCCCGAAGTCATGCTGAGTTCAAAAAGCACTCAAAGATTCTAAAAATCTCCAAACATTTTCAAAGTCAGCCAAGGTGGCTGAAGTATGGCAGAGCTCTTGCTATTTTATGGTTTAACCATTTGACAGCTGCCTGCTACATACATAAGAGGGTTAGATCATTTCACTGCTGATTATCTTCACAGCCAAACTGCAGTCTTGCCACTGTGTGTTTCCTCAGGTGTTAATAACCACGTTTCATCTGCATTTTGAGACAAATAGCACCATTTATATTATGCTATATTGATCCACTTCTAAGCATGGTTTGGCTTAGGAAATGACTGTTCTTGGTTGGTGACTACAAATTGCCTTATAGAGATACTTTTTCTAATTTTCCTTCTCCATGTTTGAGTCATACAGTCACAACACATACTAAACTACAGTTTTGTACATAAACTTGAAATACGATGTTCCCTATTCAAGTACTCCAGTCAAACCCTGATAAATCAGGCTGGCCATGCAGTGATCTTATCCCTTCTGACTCTTTAATAAATCGAACCTTGTAAGTTCCTACTGTTGGAAGTTGTCACTAAATGAAATTGTGACCTTATCCGGCGCATGAACTTATCCTGCTGACAACTACATTTATTGTGTGGATAAGAAAGGAAAAAAAGAAAAAGGGAATAAAGAAAAAATGAGATATTTGACAATTGTGATCTTAGCCATATGTAACTCTAACAGATGGGATCTTTTTGATGTTCCATTAATGATTTGCCAAAGATGAGTCTCTCCTTAGAGAAAAATGCTCACCCTAGGTAAGTGCTGGGGGCACTGCAGATGGTATTGAAAGAGCATGAGGAGGTACTGGGTGACAGCAGAGAATCAGAAGCTATTAGTCCAACACAAAGAGCACTGAATTAGCTTGTAATTGCACTGGTAAAGATAACATAATGGTGGTGGCAAAATAGAAACATTCCCTTTTCATGCGACGAATTGAGTACCTAAAAACTCTAACACCACACGCTGGAATGGTCTAAAACCTAGAGTAAAATTACTGTATTTCTCAAAAATGCAAAATGCTCTCTTTGGCTACAGTTTCTAAAAAGTCATAGAAATCAATGTGTACAGCATCATATAAGAAGCAAATTTACATTTGTATGCTACCAAATATTGACATATATTACAAACTCAGGAACCTTTTACCTTATTATTCTGGTTGCTCTTAAGGATTCATTCTGAGACAGATTATTCTTTCTATCTTAAGGCCCACTGAAACTTTCCAATTGTCATTTTCATTATAAAGAAATAGAGGAGATGAAATATGTGGGTAGTAGTAATAATGAAACAGAAAATTCTAAGCGTTTTTAAAAACAACACCATGGGCCGGGTACGATGGCTCATGTCTGTAATCCCAGCAATTTGGGAGGCCAAGGAGGGTGGACTGCTTGAACTCAGGAGTCCAAGACTAGCTCCGGCAACATGGCAAAACCCTGTCTTTACAAAAAAAATAGAAAAATTAGCCAGGTTGGGGGCATGAGCCTGTAGTCCCAACTACTCAGGAGGCTAGAGAGGGAGGATTGCTTGAGCCCTGGGAGGTCAAGGACTACAGGTGTGTCACTGCACTCCAGCCTGGGTGACAGAGTCAGATCCATTTTGGCTTCATCCCTAGGATGCAAGGCTGGTTCAACATAGCAAATCAATAAACGTAATCCAACATATAAACAGAACCAAAGACAAAAACCACATGATTATTTCAATAGATGCAGAAAAGGCCTTTGACAAAATTCAAAAGCCCTTCATGCTAAAAACTCTCAATAAATTCGGTATTGGTGGAATGTATCTCAAAATAATAAGAGCTATTTATGGCAAACCCACAGCCAATATCATACTGAATGGGCAAAAACTGGAAGCATTCCCTTTGAAAACTGGCACAAGACAGGGATGCCCTCTCTCACCACTCCTATTCAACATAGTGTTGGAAGTTCTCGCCAGGGCCATCAGGCAAAAGAAAGAAATAAAAGGTATTCAATTAGCAAAAGAGGTAGTCAAATTGTCCCTGTTTGCAGATGACATGATTGTATGTTTAGAAAACCCCATCGTCTCAGCCCAAAATCTCCTTAAGCTGATAAGCATCTTCAGCAAAGTCTCAGGATACAAAATCAATGTGCAAAAATCACAAGCATTCCTATACATCAATAACAGACAGAGAGCCAAATCACGAGTGAAATCCTATTCACAATAGTTTCAAAGAGAATAAAATACCTAGGAATCCAACTTACAAGGGATGTGAAGGACCTCTTCAAGGAGAACTACAAACCACTGCTCAGGGAAATAAAAGAGGACACAAACAATGGAATAACATTCCATGCTCAAGGATAGGAAGAATCAATATTGTGAAAATGGCCATACTGCCCAAGGTAATTTTTACACTGAATGCCATCCCCATTAAGCTACCAAAGACTTTCTTCACAGAATTGGAAAAAAACTACTTTAAAGTTCATATGGAACCAAAAAAAAGCCTGCATTGGCAAGACAATCCTAAGCCAAAAGAACAAAGCTGGAGGCATCACACTGCCTGACTTCAAATTATACTACAAGTCTACAGTAACCAAAACAGCATGGTACTGGTACCAAAACAGAGATATAGACAAATGGAACAGAATAGAGCCCTTCAAAATAATACCACACATCTATAGCCATCTGATCTTTGATAAACCTGACAAAAACAAGAAATGGGGAAAGGATTCTCTATTCAATAAATGGTGCTGGGAAAACTGGCTAGCCATATGTAGAAAGCTGAAACTGGATCCCTTCCTTACGCCTTATACAAAAATCAATTCAAGATGGATTAGAGACTTAAATGTTAGACCTAAAACCATAAAAACCCTAGAAGAAAATCTAGGCAACACCATTCAGGACATAGGCATGAGCAAGGACTTCATGTCTAAAACA
>NW_012113253.1:2319458-2327209 GCF_000951035.1 Colobus angolensis palliatus
TGGCACATATACACCATGGAATACTATGCAGCCATAAAAAAGGATGAGTTCATGTCCTTTATAGGGATATGGATGAAGCTGGAAACCATCATTCTGAGCAAACTATCACAAGGACAAAAAAACCAAACACTGCATGTTCTCACTCATAGGTGGGAATTGAACAATGAGAACACATGGACACAGGGTGGGGAACATCACACACTGGGGCCTGCCAGGGGGTGGGGGAAGGAGGTAGGGATAGCATTAGGAGATATACCTAATGTAAATGACGAGTTAATGGGTACAGCACACCAACATGGCACATGTATACATATGTAACAAACCTACACGTTGTGCACATGTACCCTAGAACTTAAAGTAAAATAATAAGAAAAAGTAAAAAATAAAAATAAATTAAAAGCTCTGAAAAAAACACCATGAAATACTAGAAAACCTTCACTTGCATCGTTGCATACAAAATAAGCTTTATATTCAGAGGCCATGTTCAAGGTTGGGAGAAAGAAATTGCCATATTTTGCCCTTTGCTCTATAGTCTATTTACATGAACAAAGAAACAGCTCATCCCAGGTGTCTGAAAATATTCACCTGAAGTGTGACTAGCTCTTGCAAATGTTCAGAAAAGTCATTAGAAGGTGTAGCTGTGGTTGTTGGAGACTTTTCAGCTGCTGGAAGTTGAGTGGGAGGGAGCAGGTCACCACTCTTTCGCTCAAGAAACCTGGCACAGTGTGCTTCTTTGCTGCCAGAAACCCTCCCTGACCTTCTAGACAACATTCCGTGTCACAGCTGACCTGATACCACTTCCTGATCCAAATATGAAGAAACAGAGGGAGGTTATGTTTTGGGAGCTCCGGTTAGGGGGGAATCATCTTGGAAGAGGACTTGGCTAGCAGGCACAGGAAACAGCAGTAGGATGTGCAGCAGCTAAAAGTCAGTCTACTAGCAGGAGGGCCACAGAAAGGTCAGTCCATGAAGAGTACAGGTCAGAGAAGGTATGTTTTTCTCCAGGAGGAAAAACTCCAAAGAAGAAACAGGATAAAAATCAACTATTGATCCTGTCTGATGACAAGATAGGAAGAAATAATTTTTAAAGAACACAGTATAGAACATCAATAGAACTCTATTTATGGCTCTAAATTTAGTCAATCAACGTCATTTATTTATTTATTTAGTCAACATGTAGTCTGTTAAAACTGTCTGCTTTTCAGAGGCTGCAGTCATTAATTTAGAAGAAGATAATTCACTTATAAGAGAACTTATCACAAGTTATTGCTGATATTTAACAATCACATATACTTGTTTGTTTGTAGATGTACTAGATCCTGTGTTAGCTTGATATCTACAACAAACCAAGATGTGGTCATGTATTGTAACATGATGAGACAGTATGGTTGGAGATGAAAGGAAATATACTGATAAGCTTCGACAGGTAAATATTGTTAGACTTCAGTTGTGATTAGAATGAGTTTTGCCTGGAAGTAAAGATCTTCAGGAGGCTCCAGTTGGGACTGAAGAGGTGATTTTTTAGGTAACAATATTATAAAACCAAAGGATGGCAGAATGATTTGAGAGATGAATAAGTGACAAGGGAAAAATAAAAGCATTACTTTGAAAGCTTTCAGTCTAACCCAGGGAGCTAATAGTACACTGTGAGGTAGTCTCATTCACTAATAGAAATGTTCGGAAGACTGGTCTGAAGTAGAATTCCATTACAGATTTTTAAATTTTTATTCAGAGAACAAGTATAACAAGTATCATGTGTCTTTAAAAAGAGTTTGTTAAACAATAGAGTGGAAAACAGAACCACAAAGAAATAAAAATGTAACATATAAACAATGAATATATAGACCCTAGGATATTTGAGTTCATGCCTAATACTACTGCCAGCGCACCTCATATAATATCTAAATATGTTATGAAACTGTGATGCGGATCCCAAAATTTAGGAGAAGAAGTCCTATACAGTACTAAACATTAAAGTGTTAACTGTGTCATGCACTAAATTCTCTTACAGGTGGCATCTTCAATAAACATACTATGTATTTATTTAGTTTGAAAACGCCTTAGTCGATAGAAAGATCTAATTGATTTCAGAAAATAATTCCAAAAGTATCATTTCTAAAGCTGAAGAATGCCGCAGCCATTTCCTGGTCATTCCGGAGTGTTTGATTAACAATCGCATTTCTTCACAGTTGCATATATTCTTATGTTACACATGACTGATGAGAAGAAAAGCAGACTCCTTGACACTCTGTGTTTTGAGTGCAGTACATACTCAGTCTTGCTGTGTTCTGAAGGCTTCAGCTGTGGGGTATATTTCTTGAAGTACCCATCATGAGTGTTTTGTTTCAACCCAGCTATCCTTTGAAGTCTATCTGCCATTCTCCGGTGAACACTTCCCTGATTCACACAGCCTCTCCTTTGTCAGAAGTTCAGAGGTGATTGCTCCTGTTGAATTCCCGAAGTATGTGATTTTTAACTCTAATACATTTCATCACTTTCTTCCTTATAAGAGTGATTTGTATGTATTTTCAATCTCCCTACATGCAACTTTCTAGATATCTCCACAATGCTTTGTACCTGGTAGGGCTATAGAAAGTAAAAAGAGTAGGTATAATTTTTTTCATCATATTGATTGGGCTAGGGCTCAAGGCTAAAATGACTGATTTAAGTTACAAAATTAGTAGTGATACCAGGACTCCAATTCTGGTTGTCTGACCCTTTCATATTTTATCAGACTGCCTCTTTCAAAAAAATATAACAACTTAACTAGGTGGAAGGATTGACCTCAAACCCAGTATCATATCAGCAGCCATTAGAGTGGATTCATTTATAAGATTAGCTGCCAGTCAATTTGGAAAGCAGAATGTGAGTGCCTGCAGGACGGGGCCACAGGGTGAGTTTTGAAGGAGGTAAGGTGGTAGGAAAGATTAAACAAACAAAACACTGTGTAAGCATCACAGGGCTCAGGGTGGCAAGCTTATGATGTGAGTGTTGGAGTTCACAAAACATTTTACATTTCTGTCCCAAAAATTTCAGAGAGAAGAAAGTTATAAGATTCATTGATTTAAGACAATGGAGTCCCCTCTCTCCATGTTATAATCAGACTTTTAATGTTATATTTTAGTATATTTAATAACTAAATATTTTCTCTGAAGAATAAGCACTAACTGACATTATATTATGCCATTACTAGCATAAGAAATGATACATTTAGGTTGGGTACAATGGCTCATGTCTATAATCCCAGCACTTTGGGAGGCCAAGGCAGGATAATTGTGTGAGCCCAGGAGTTTGAGACCAGCATGGTCACAAAGCAAGACCGTATTTCTACAAAAAATAACAATAATAATACAAAAAATTAGCCAGACGTGGTGGCTTGTGCCTGTGGTCCCTGCTACTCAGGAAGTTGAGACTGGGGGATTGCTTAAGCCCAGGAGTTGGAGGCTACAGTGAACGGTGACTGTGCCACTGCCCTTCAATCTGGAAAACAAAGTGAGCCCCTGTCTCAATTAAAGAAAAAAAAAGAAGAAAGAGATAGAGGAAGGAAGGAAGAAGGAAGGAAGGAAGGGAGGGAGGGAGGAAGGAAGGGAAGGAGGGAGGGAGGGAAGATTTGTGAGCTTTCCTTCCCAAGAATATCAAGTGTAAAGGACACCAAAACCACTCCCCATCTTTTCATTTGCATTGATAGCATTTTCTCCAGAAATGACCTGATGCAAAATTGTACGTAGCTATTGCAAACTAGAAAATCTCATGCCCTCGCCGTCTTCAACTTGTAAAATATGTCTATATCACACATTCAGCATGCCCAGTAAGTTAACTATAAATGTGTTCCATATATACGTTATTCTTCTTCTCTTTCTTCTCCTCTCCTTTCTCTCACTTTCCTTGGATCTTTCCCTTTCCAACATGAATATGGAGTATAGAGATGGCAGATTTTGAAGAAGAAGGAGGAAAGGAAGGCAGGCAGGCTGATATTATCACTCATGAGCGTAGTTTCTTGCTGTGGAGTGGTCCTAACAGAGAATCCTTACATATGCTTATTTGGGGTGTGATCAACGGACCTACAATAGCCCACCATACATGCCTTCAGACTTCTGAAGGCAGTATTATTCCCAGGACTATTTTGTTCATAAAATCATATCCAGCTGAACTTTACTTAAATACATATTTACTTATTCAAAATTATTTGTTAAACACTTACAATGCCAGTCACAGTGCTGAATACTGAAGATGTAAAATGAATCTAATGTGGACTTTTTCCTTATGTGACTTATTCTAATGGTGGTGAGACAATCATGACTCAACATAACAAGTGTTTGCTGAAGGTATAAGATAAAATTTTACCAGTAAGGAAAAAAATCTCCTAAGGCAACCTGGGGAAATCAGGAATGGCATCTCAGAGGGAGGACTGGCAAAGGACTAAAGCTACATACAGCATCTCTTTCCTTTAAGAAATCAGAAAGAATGTCTTCAAAAAATGAACAAATAGAATGTTAAGCATTTTAACACATTTGTTATGTTAAAATAGTTTGTAAGGCAGAGGCTTAATGAATGAGAGAACATTGCCTTGAGATAAAATCACTGCCAAATTGGATGAAACAAATAGCTAGAATTTGTTGTTAAAAAAACAGTTTTAAGACCACAAAATCATAACTGATGGTAAGAGTTTCTGTTGTTCAATATTGTAAATATGTTAATTTTGGACAAAATATCCTAAAAATTATTGGAAAATGACTTTTAAATTGCTTTCAACTTATATTATACTACTTTTATAAAATATTCTTCTTATTAGAAAAACTTACTTTGCTCTTTTTTGATAATTTCACACGAACTCCTGAAATTCATATAAGGATCCTGAAAGTTATCGCCTCCAGCACTAAAGGTCAGAAAGGTTAGTATATTTATCATGTCCTCTCAGCATACAGTGCCTAACACTCAAAGAGTTTCTTTTCATCATTTATTCCTATGACCTACTTGGTGAAGTTGTGAATGAATACATTCAGAAGTTATGCTGTGATGCCTGAAAGCAGAATCAGACACCCAGAAACGACCACAATTATACAAATTAGCTACATGATGCAAGAAGTCAACTGCTTCTCTTTAAAAACAAACAAACATTTCAAACTGTTAAAATCATTTTCGTTTCATGACTATATATCAGAATACTTACATAGCCAAAAAGTTATTAAATCTAAAAGATATTTGTAAAACTCCACCATGCAAATGGGTAGATGTTGCTTACAAACACCAAACATTTTAATAAATAATATCAGAAGATAGAAATTGTTTGAAATTATGGATATCTGTCAAAACGTCTTTTTGTTTCTAAAGAAGATAGGCATAAATGTAAAGATGACTTATCAAAATATTTTAATAAATCACTTACATCTGATTTCCTCTGTATATCCACTGACTTAAGTAAAACCATAAATTTAAAGCATAGCATTCTTTAAACCCACTCCAATTTCTTTTTTTTTTTTTTGAGATGGAGTTTCACTCTCGTCACCCAGGCTAGAGTGCAGTAGTGTGATCTCAGCCCACTGCAATCTCCACCTCCCAGGTTCAAGCGATTCACCTGTCTCAGTCTCCTGAGTACCTGGGATTACAGGCGCCCACCACCACGCTTGGCTATTTTCATATTTTTCGTAGAGACAGGGTTTCACCATGTTGGCCAGGCTAGTCTCAAACTCCTGACCTCAGGTGATCCACCCTCCTTGGCCTCCCAAAGTGCTGGGATTACAGGTGTGAGCCACCATGCCGGGCCTCTGATTTATTTATATTATTCATCTTAAACATAAATTATCCAGAATAGAGTTAAAGTAGACTATATATAGCAAGAGGAAAGTTAAAGTAGAATAGGTGTAGCAATATGGAAATCATTATGCACAACTCTTAGCTAGAGTCAAAATAATGATTTGCCATTGCAAAGCACACAGGCTTGAGCACCTTACTTTCAATTTATAATAACAATAATATTTTCTCCTCCACCAAATACATGAATGTCTTAACTTTTTGTATTTTCTGATATGATGAATCTGACCCCCTCCCCCAAAAAAGAGAAACTGTGATACTTTTATTCTGAAAAAGAATTGCATATGTAGATAATAAGGAGAAAATATATGAGACATTATTAAAGTAAATTTTATAGATTCTTACATTGATTTCATAAATCATTAAAAGTGGGAATTATATACTCCTGGGATTCAATAATTCAGACCATATTAGAAAAAACTTTGCTAACCGTCTTGAGCACTACTAGCTTATATTCACTCTGGATCCTTCGACTGGTTGCTACTTGCCATGGAATCAATTTAATTTCCTAACTGATCCTCCTAAGTTTGTCATGAACATGAGACCATATAGATAAAAGACTCAGTATTATGTCGAGCACATAGTAAGAATTCAATACATGTTATAAGTTTTACCTTAGTGCTTTTAGTGCTTTTTTTTTCTTCTTTTCTGAGACAGAGCTTTGCTCTTGTTCCCCAGGCTGGAGTGTAATGGCGCGATCTCGGCTCACAGCAACCTCTGCCTCCCAGGTTCAAGTAATTCTCCTGCTTCAGCCTCCTGAGTAGCTGGGATTACAGACAAGCACCACCATGCCCGGCTAATTTTGTATTTTTAGTAGAGATAGTGTTTCTCCAGGCTGATCAGGCTGGTCTTGAATTCCCGACCTCAGGTGATCCACCCGCCTCGGCCTCCCAAAGTGCTGGGATTATAGGCGTAAGCCACCACACCTGGCCTATCTTAGTGTTTTGTAATTGTTAATAAAGAAGCATATAAAACATATGGATAAAAACTAGTCTCATTCAACATGTAGATTTGCTTGATAATCGCAATTAGCCAATCTAATACTAGCCTTCAGCTAGAACCACTTTCATTCCAGGTGAAGAAAAAGGGAGGCATAAAAGATCATACTGAATCCAAAAGGAAACAGGAACAGAGCTCCCAGAGCTGATTCTACCCCCACAGGTAATGGAGACATTCAGCCCACAGTAACCCCACACTGGTACTTCCTACTTTACAGCTAATCCAGGCAGAGGAATGAGGCTGTGAAGGTCAACATCAAAGGTGGGTCACCCATTTCATTTCTAGATAACCAGGATTAACTGCTCCACTGACATCCCGATATTATAGAGTTCCAGAAAGGAGAAAATAGGGAATGCACTTATGCATTAGTGAAAAAAAAATACTTGCACAACCATATTTAAAACAATGGAAAATGTTTATTCATCTTACTGGCTGTCATTACATTTTTTTCCATTTCCTTCCTCGATTCTTCTCAATTATAAAATAATGAAGATAAATCTTACAACACTTACTAAGTACTTATAGCAGACATTATATTGAGTTATTTATGTGGTCTCACTTTCTTTTTTTTTATTTTTATTTTTTCAGTATACTTTAAGTTCTAGGGTACATGTGCATAAAGTGCAGGGTTGTTACATATGTATACATGTGCCATGTTGATGTGCTGCACCCATTAATTCGTCATTTACATTAGGTATATTTCCTAATGCCATCCCTCCCCACTGCCCCCTCCCCACAATAGGCCCTGGTGTGTGATGTTCCCCTTCCTGTGTCCAAGTGATCTCATTGTTCAATTCCCACCTATAAGTGAGAACATGTGGTGCTTCTTTTTCTGTTCTTGTGATAGTTTGCTGAGAATGATGGTTTCCAGCTACACCCATGTCCCTACAAAGGACACAAATTCATCTTTTTATGGCTGCATAGTATTCCATGGTGTATAT
>NW_012113253.1:2329935-2330280 GCF_000951035.1 Colobus angolensis palliatus
TGTGGGGTCGGTGGTGATATCCCCTTTATCATTTTTTATTGCATCTATTTGATTCTTCTCTCTTTTCCTCTTTATTAGTCTTGCTAGCGGTCAATCAATTTTGTTGATCTTTTCAAGAAAACAGCTCCTGGATTCATTGATTTTTTGGATTTTTTTGTGTCTCTGTCTCCTTCAGTTCTGCTCTGATCTTAGTTATTTCTTGCCTTCTGCCAGCTTTTGAATTTGTTTGCACTTGCTTCTCTAGTTCTTTCAATTGTGATGTTAGGTGTCAATTTTAGATCTTTCCTGCTTTCTCTTGTGGCCACTTAGTGCTATAAATTTCCCTCTACACACTGCTTTAAATGT
>NW_012113253.1:2331368-2331869 GCF_000951035.1 Colobus angolensis palliatus
ATATTTAGGATAGTTAGCTCTTCCTGATGAATTGATCCCTTTACCATTATGTAATGGCCTTCTTTGTCTCTTTTGATCTTTGATGGTTTAAAGTTTGTTTTATCAGAGACTAGGATTGCAAGCCTTGCTTTTTTTTGTTTTCCATTTGCTTGGTAGATCTTCCTCCATGCCTTTATTTTGAGCCTATGTGTGTCTCCGCATGTGAGATGGGTCTCCTGAATACAGCAAACTGATGGGTCTTGACTCTTTACCCAATTTGCCAGTCTGTTTCTTTTAATTGTACCATTTAGTCCATTTACATTTAAGGTTAATATTGTTATGTGTGAACTTGATTCTATCATTATGATACTAGCTGGTTATTTTGCTCGTTAGTTGATGCAGTTTCTTCCTAGCATCAATGTTCTTCACATTTTGGCATGTTTTTGCAATGGCTGGTACCAGTTGTTCCTTTCCATGTTTAGTGCTTCCTTTAGGATCTCTTGTAGGGCAGGCCTGGTGGTG
>NW_012113253.1:2332260-2332807 GCF_000951035.1 Colobus angolensis palliatus
CAGCTTTGTTCCATTGCTGGCGATGAGCTGCATTCCTTTGGAGGGGGAGATGCGCTCTGATTTTTTGAATTTCCAGCTTTTCTGCACTGCTTTTTCCCCATCTTTGTGGTTTTATCTGCCTTTTGTCTTTGATGATGGTGACATACTGATGGGATTTTGGTGTGGGTGTCCTTTTTATTTGTTAGTTTTCCTTCCAACAGTCAGGACCCTCAGCTGCAGGTCTGTTGGAGTTTGTTTGAGGTCCACTCCAGACCCTGTTTGCCTGGGTATCAGCAGCACAGGCTGCAGAAGATAGAATATTGCTGAAGAGCGAGTGTTGCTGTCTGATTCTTGCTCTGGAAGCTTCGTATCCAGGTGTACCCAGCCGTGTCAGGTGTGATGTGTTGGTCCGCACCTAGTGGGGGATGTCTCCCAGTTAGACTACTCAGGGGTCAGGGACCCACTTGAGAAGGCAGATCTCAATCTCCATGCTGGGAGAACCACTGCTCTCTTCAAAGCTCTCAGATCTCAATCTCCATGCTGGGAGAACCACTGCTCTCTTCAAAGC
>NW_012113253.1:2332857-2345786 GCF_000951035.1 Colobus angolensis palliatus
CAATCTCCATGCTGGGAGAACCACTGCTCTCTTCAAAGCTCTCAGATCTCAATCTCCATGCTGGGAGAACCACTGCTCTCTTCAAAGCTCTCAGACAGGGACTTTTATATCTGCAGAGGTTTCTGCTGCTTTTTGTTTAGCTATGCCCTGTCCCCAGAGGTGGAGTCTACAGAGGCAGGCAGGCTTCCTTGAGCTGCGGTGGGCTCCACCCAATTCAAGCTTCCTGGCGGCTTTGTTTAACTACTTAAGCCTCAGCAATGGTGGGCGCGCTTCCCCTAGCCTCGCTGCTGCCTTGCAGTTAGATCTCCAACTGCTGTGCTTGCAATGAGGGAGGCTCCATGGGCGTAGGACCCTCCGGGTCAGGTGTGGGACATAATCTCCTGGTGTGCCATTTGCTAAGACCCTTAGTAAAGCGCAGTATTAGGGTGGGAGTTACCCAATTTTCCAGGTGTTGTGTGTCTCACTTTCCCTTGGCTAGGAAAAGGAATTCCCTTCCCCCTTGAGCTTCCCAGGTGAGGTGATGCCTCGCCCTGCTTCAGCTCTCGCTGGTCGGGCTGCACCCGCAGACCAGCATCAACTGTCTGACACACCCCAGTGAGATGAACCCGGTACCTCAGTTGCAAATGCAGAAATCACCCATCTTCTGTGTTGCTCACGCTGGGAGTTGGAGGTTGGAGCTCTTCCTATTCGGCCATCTTGGGCACCACTCTATGTGGTCTCACTTTTACAACAGACTTAGGAGGAGCAATTAAGAAATAAACTACTGCCCGTGGTAAGCCACCAAAATGGAAGCAAAAGCATCTTTATTAATTAGCACAATCTTAATTTTTTGAGAATATAGTCCTTATAATTTCTAAGTTATTTATTGTAGATTTATATATTACCTCCTTTTTCTTTATAACTCAATAGAAAACTTTGAACAAAATTAATGAAATTAGATAGTGGCAATGTGGGAGAGAAGAGTTGATCAAGATTAAGGAATAGCAACAGTCACCTACTTACATGAGAGATGGCTACTAGGAGAGAATAAAAGTTCTGAACAAACACTTACACCAAATAACAATGATTAAATGTATAATGGACAATTACATTAAAAAGTCAGGGACAATCCTAATTTCTTAATGGGAAAATTGGCAGTGTTTCAAATATAAACAGGCATTTCCTCCACTATTTTTTCGAAGATATTAATTACTATAGCTCCTCACACTTACAAATATCTCTATCAAAATCAAAGGTTATTCCCTAGAATCCTGTGAAAATGCAGATATTATTGTTATCATCATTGTGATTTTTGTCATTCTAATAATTTCGGTTTCTAAACCAAGGATGTTAAACCTAAATAAAGCACATACTCAGGAAAAAAATAACATTTTTAATGTAAATTATTAATCCACACTTTTGACTTATCAAAGCCAACAAAGTAAAAGCAAATCAAGGCTACTACACAATGAATGCATTTGCCATTACTTATTATGAAACCATGATATATAAAAAAGATGGTTCCACGAACAAGCTGTGTACGAACATGTGGAATTTAGTTCTCACCACTCTGTTTATTTATTCATTTGCTGAACAAACATGTAATGAACATCACCTTTGCTTCTGGCCCTGTAATCATCTTGCATTTGGGGGATCACTTTTCTTGAGTAATTTTGCTGAGCTGAAGATTGTTAAATCAATACTGCAAACTCAACTTGTGTCCATGAAGAAGCAAACACTTCCGCCTTTATATTTAATCACAGCTACATGAACCACTAGACCGCCTTTTCTTCAGAACATCAAATTACAGTAAAACCTTTTCAGTTTCAGCTTTGTTATATGAAATTATTATCAAGGTGGCAGGGCCAGAGCTGAAGTTTTAAGACAGGAGGTAGAAGCAAGAGAATAATATAAACAAGACTTGAAATGACACTCCTTAATAGAATAAATTCTAAAGCACTTAAGAGAAATTAATTTACATATATGCAATCAATTACAAGGGAAGAGAAAGCCAACATCATTAGGGGAAGGTAAAGAAGACTCCAATTACAAATCATGGCAATGTCCACCTGACCTCATGTCGAATACTGTTAGTCATAAATATATTCCACTGTATGAAATGAAGGTGGCAACTCTTCATTTATTTTACAAATATTCTAACACCCATACTAGAGCTGACCATTCTCTAAATTGTTCATTCTACTAAGGCTTTTGTGATCCTATTATTAAGAAATTTATTTTGTGATATTTTATTTTATTTCAGCATTTTACTAATTTGAGAAAACTAAAGACTCCTAGTTTTATAACTCAATATGGAAATAGTGTGTATAGTATCAACAAACTGACATCAAGAGGCAGGCCACCAAAACGCCTTTTGATAAGCAGCCACCTTCAGTTAGAATTGTTCATTTCTTCCATTTACCTTCCCACTAATGTCCATCAGAATATCTACTGCACTGTAGCATGCATGTGCATGGATATGTGTGTTCATGCCTGACTAATGTCACCGTTAAGGTCAGTCCAACTATACCCAAGTTACGTGGTTCATAAAGGAAAACATCATGTATAATCATAAGTTGTTCCTAAAATGTGGTATTATGCCTGGAATAAAGTGAAGGATTTAATAAATACTACTTGAATACACAAAAGAGGGAAGGAATGGAGGGATAAAAGGAGGAAAGATAGTACTTGCAAAACTATATAGGATGACTTATATAGGATAAGATGACATGAAACTAATAAATGAAAGAAAAGATATGTCACTTAAAAATCAGAAAACTAAAGCTCCTTTTTATACTCTCCCAGTTGGTTTAATTTCTTACAAATTTAGAAATAAGGAAATGATTTTTAAAAAGAGATTTGATTTCACGTAATCTATGTTGAGTTAGGAAGAGCCCATATCATTAAATTCCCCCGGGTTACTAAATTTATGATTCTATGTTATGATGGGCTCACTGTCACCTCTGCCTTCTGGGCTCAAGTGATCCTCCCGCCTCAGCCTCCTGAGTAGCTAGGACCACAGGTATGGGCCACCAAGCTAGGCTAATTTTTGTATCTTCCGTAGAGATTGAGTTTCACTGTGTTGCCCAGGCTGGCCTCGAACTCCTAGACTCAAGCCATCCACCCACCTTGGCCTCCCAAAATGCTAGGATTACAGGAGTGAGCCACCACGTCTGGCCTTGTATTTCCCTTCTCTTAAAAGGAGATAGAGGTAAATTCTTCAGAGGGCTTTAATCCAGGAAATTTTAATTTAACTTCTCATCATGGAAATGCAAATCAAAGTAAACAGTCTATTAATATCACTAAGATCTTGTACTGCCTTTAATTATGCATTTCAGTGTTCACTTTAAACAGCAAGTAAACATCTTTTTAGATACTAGTAACAATCTGATGACCCGCCTTGACTTCCTAAGAACAGGAAGTTATTTTTAAAATTACAGATTCAATAGGCACATACATTCACACACACTTATAGACAAACAACTATAAGCAAAACTGAAAAAATTGGAATAAGATAGGTATGTGGTATCAATGTCACAATCTTGGTTGTGATATTATACCACAGTTTTACAAATTGACAACCATTGTTGGGAACTTGGCAAAGTGTATAAGGAATCTCCTTGGACTATTTCTTACAACTGCATGTGAATTTATAATTATCTCAATAATTATCCCTTTGTGTCCGTGGGGGACACGTTCCAGGACCTCTTGCAGGATACCAAAATCCGTACACATTCAAGTCCTACAGTAGGCCCTGAAGAACCTGTGAATACAAAAAGTCAGCCATCCCATGAATGCTGTATTTTCAGTCCACATTTGGCTGTGGATAGGGAACTCATTGATAGGGAGGGGCCAACTGAATTTATTGAAAAAATCCTGGAACCCATGAAGTCCAAACTTGCATTATTCAAGGGACAACTGTAAATATTTCAGTTAAGAATACAGATTCAGAAATTTGAGAACTCTTAAACTATTAATGTATAATTATCAAAACAATGCCAACCAAAAGGATTTAACACATCTCACCATAGATAAAAATAATCAACAACTGAAGCAAATATAAAATCTATCACCTCAGGTTTCATACAATTGAAAGGGAAGAAATAATCCTGAATACCTAATTATCTAATCCACTAAAGAAGTAAAAATGAACAAGACTGCATTTCTCTTTTAAATATGTATTGCATATTTGTAGAACATTAACTACAATATTGGTACTAGCAATCAATAAATTAATCACAAAGCTAGCAAAATAACTATTTTTCATATAAAAATTAATTACATAAATAATAAAGTATTCCCTCTTTGGATTCTGGTTTTATTTCTGCTGAGCCTGAAAAAGTAATTTGTGACAGTATCTTTTATTTTACTTATTTTCCCATATATGCAAAGACTTATCAATAATATTATTAATCTTCAAATATTGCTTTATTTCTGGAAAAATAATTTTCTACATTTAAAAAAATTAGTAATTTCTTCAAAATGAAGGTGATTTAAATGGCATTTGGTGTCCATTTTCTCATGTGTTCCTTTTTATAAGATTCAGATGTTATACTAAGGCAGATAAAGTCATTACAATACTGCAATAAAATAGTCAAATGTGAGATATACAGTGCTGAAATGAATTTAATCTGCTATACTGTTTTAAATGGAAATATATTGTAAGATTATACATTTCCTAAAATGGCAACACAGATATTACTGTTCCCTGGTGAAAGATACTAAAATCTCCATTTATTTAGCTGGTGTAGGTATGGCCTTAGGTGTACACCTACAAGTGAATTAAATCTAATTGCTTATTTTCAGTTCCCTCAGAAAGTACTGCCTCTAAGCAAGATGTAAATGCATTTAAATGGGTATGTTCATCTGAAACTCTGTTCAATAAGTCAAGTGTTTCTTCCAATACAGAGATTCTTCTTTGATCCAGGATATTCATGATATTTCACTTAAAAGTATAGGCACAGCATGGTGGAACTTAAAGAGAGTATGTTTTGAAGTCAGGTGGACATGGGTCTGAATTCCAGCCTTGCTATTTAACAACTGTGTGATAGTAGGATAGTTATTTAAACTGAAACTCAGGGTCCTCATGTATAAAAATGAGAGAAATAACACCTATCACACAGGATTCTTGTAACAATTAAATAGTATAATATGCATAACAATTAAATAGTATAATACTATTTATAATATAAATAGTATAATATGCATATTAAGTAGTATAATAGTATAATATACATAATTATACTACAATTAAATAGTATAATATGCATGAGAAGGCCTAACCTAAAGCATACACTTAAAATATATTTCATCAGGGATAATATTAAAACTTTGCATAGGTTTGGTAGAGCAAAAATAATAGAGGAGGCCCTCCTTTCCTTGGTTGACAAACAAGCACCAGCTGCCTAATTTTGAGATGTGGGATCATGTTTTAACTACGGAAAAGAAAAACTCAAATCTTATAGGTCAGTCTGCAATAATAAAACTACCAAAACTGCCAGCTACATAAAACTGTTTCAAAGTCATGTAGTGGCACTAAGATGAAAATTATGCATAATTTAGAAAATAAATTCACATTCATAAACATTTTCTCAAGTTAAATAACTTGATGAAATGGAAGCAAAGGAAAAAATACTTCCAGCTGCAGTCTTCTGAATGTGGGACCTTGTTGCCGATTTCTTACTTTCAGCCATATGTTCGTATTTCATCTTTGTGATATTAGGAAGTTTCACAGGAAAGAACTACAGAAGAGAGACAATGCAGTCTGCTGAAAATAATCCCTTGATACAGTTGTCACATTAACACTTAAACATGAAAATACGTGTTACATAGTTTCTTTTAAGTGGACTGAGCATTTTAAAAACAGGGTCTGCAAACTGAGTTTTATGGAGAGGATTAAATCCAATATACTTTCATTTATTAAGAGAAAGCATGTTTCATTTAAATAGTTTTTAGAATTTTAGCATGCCATTTATTGATGATAAAACATATTGTTATTATCCATTTATCACATATCATAGCTAACATTTTGTAGTGCCTACTATGAGCCAGCTACTAAGCTAGCTGCCTTTCTTGCATTGTCTCATTTGACTGTTATAAAAACCACAAGAAGCAGATTATTTTCACTTAGCAGATGGGAAGGCTAAGGCTTGATGACATTCAGTCATTAGTTCACAAAACCTAGATCAAGTAGCAGAGTCTGCACTGGGATACCTATAAATACGAAGTCCACTTGCTTAACATCCTCCAACAGAATCCCTCTGAATATCTTTCAGCTCTCCTAAAAGCTCTCATTAAAATGTATCACTGAATTGTTTTCTTATGACAATATTCTAAAAAATAGGCTTTCACCTTAAAATAAAATAGGTGGGGTATGAAAACACATAAAGAGACAGAGACGGGGAGAGACAGAAAAATTGAGAAAGCAAGAGTAAGAAAGAAAAAAGCAAAGAATCTGGATATAGTAATCCAAAGTAAAATTTAAAAGAAAATGCTGAGGAAAGCTGAATTAATAAATAACACTTCTATAATAAGCTCTTCATATATTCTGCTTTTTAAAGTTGCATGAAGCCCAAATTCTCTGGACAGGTGAAGGAAACATGAATGAATAATAAAACAAACAATGGAATAGGTAACAAAGGCTAAAGATTTAAATTTTTCTTCCAGGTATACTTACAGGATTTAACATTTGTGAAATGACAGAAGTCTGCCACGATCTGACTGTACTGATATTGAACAACTTTCTGTTTAGGGCCCTGTGACTATCTCTTATACCAATATAATTATAACTTTGCAATAAAAAGAGGTATATAATAAATCCAAGGTTCTTTCCTCCAGCCTCACAAAGGTGCATGTAAATTGCTGGAGGTCAGTTTTATTGGTTTGTTTACTATCTATCACAGTCATGACACTACATAAAAATTGTCCTGTAGACAATAAATACGTCTCAGGCAAAGCGTTACTTTTTTCCAAGATGTGTAGTCACTGCAATGAAACTGTGGCTCCAAATGTGTAGTGTACTAAAATGCCTGTAGTAGAAAATGTTCAGAAAGACACCCCTATGATGTTTACTATAAACAAATTACCATAGATTAGATGGTCCTGATATGTCTATACTCAGCAATTTCATGCATCACCTTCCCATTTTCAGGATCAAATTAAAGCTTTTCATAAAGTCAGTTGAAATATGTAAAGTATATGTGTTAATATTTATGGTGTCTCAACAAAATGTCACTCATCTACTACCACAGTACAGAATACAGACATAATGTCACTCATCTACCACCATGGTACAGAATACAGACATAATGTCACTCATCTACCACCACGGTACAGAATACAGACAAAATGTCACTCATCTACCACCACGGTACAGAATACAGACATAATGTCACTCATCTACCACCACGGTACAGAATACAGACATAATGTCACTCATCTACCACCACGGTACAGAATACAGACATTTTGTGAGCAACACATGGTTGATGGTGAGCTCATAACATTATTGAGCTGTTCAGCAATCTCAAACTATCTCTTTGAGGCAGAACAACATTCCTAGGAAGGGCTTCTGAAACAAAAGGGGCAAGAGACAGAAGAAAATATGAACCATCTCATTGTTTCGTTTTATTGTTGTCTAGTGTTTTGTTTTGTTTATTGTGAGACTGGGTCTTGCTCTATTGCTTGGCTGGAGTGCAGTGGCACAATTTCAGCTCACTGCAGCCTCAACCTCCCAGGGCCCAGTGATTGAGTCTCTGGTCTCAGCCTCCCGAGTAGCTGGGACTACAGGTGCTCACTAGCATACCTGGCTAACTTATTTTTAAGGTTTGTAAAGACAGGGTTTCCCAATGCTGCCCAGGCTCGTCTCAAATTCCTGGGCTCAAGCGATCTTAACCACCTTGGCCACCTAAAGTGTGGGGATTACAGGCATGAGCCACCACACCCAGCCTCCATCTCATTGTTTTAATTCAAAATAAAGCTATGATATCCTTTTAAACAGATCGAGAAAATAACAATGATCTTGGAAGGTCCAAAAAAAAAAAAAAAAGCCCATAATAATATGGAATAAAGTCACAGAAAATGTTTTGAACTTTGTATCAGTGACAGTCTCAAGTATCTCCTGGCCTTTATGGGACAGACAACACAACGATTTAAATATAATATTAAACTGTTGAAAAGTAAAAAGGTGTTTTTCCTAAACAACAGGAGATACTTTCAAAGAGATAGTAACAGCATTTCAACAGTGTCCTAAACATAACATCTACCAGCCAAGATAAATAAAATCTACCACTTTGGAATAGGAATATTTCTCCTTCCATTGAATTGAAGAAGAGGTAAAGCCAGGGTATAATTTATCAAGGGCTTATTAGGTTATCTTAGGGGTATAGTTTCTTTCTTCCTCAAAATAATTACATAACGTAAATGTCATCATACCCATTTTATATATTAAGAAGCAAAGGCTTAAGGAAAAGAAATAACTTGCCCTGGGTATGGCTGGTACTTACAATCAATACCTGCAGATTGTACCAAACCAAACTCTTCCTTATTGAGGGATATGAATTCAATATCATTATCAAAACTATTAAGAATATAATATACCTCTACTGTTTAAATTGGCAAGGGGTGATATGTCTATCAGCAAAGATTTGTTGTCAACATAGAGCCTATAAAAAAGATATTATACACTTCGGGAAGCTAAGGTAGGCAGATCATGAGGTCAGGAGATCGAGACCATCCTGGCCAACATGGTGAAACCCCATATCTACTAAAATACAAAAAATTAGCCAAGCACGGTGGCACACCCGAGTAGTCCCAGCTACTTGGGAGGCTGAGGCAGGGGAATCACTTGAATCCAGGAGACAGAGGTTGCAGTGAGCCGAGATCGCTCCTCTGCACTCCAGCCTGGAGATAGAGCAAGACTCCATCTCAACAAAAAAAAAAAAAAAAAAGAAAAAAGAAAAGGGCCGCGTGTGGTGGCTCACGCATGTAATCCCAGCACCTTGGGAGGCCAAGGCGGGTGGGTCACGAGGTCAGGAGATTGAGATGGATCTCAATCTCAATGTGAAACGCTGTCTCTAGTAAAAATACAAAAAATTAGCCAGGCGCAGTGGTGGGCGCCTGTAGTTCCAGCTACTCAGGAGGTTGAGGCAGGAGAATGGCATGAACCCAGGAGGCGGAGCTTGCAGTGAGCCGAGATTGTGCCACTGCACTCCAGCCTGGGTGACAGTGTAAGACTCCGTCTCTAATAATAATAATAATAATAATACTTTCTTTTCCTTTTATTTGTTTAGAGTCAGGGTCTCACTCTGTTGCCCAGGCTGAAATGTAGTGATGTGATCATAGCTCAGTGCAGCCTCAAACTCCTGGATTCAGGCAATTTCCTGCCTCAGCCTCCTGAGAAGCTGAGACTACAGGCACATGCCACCATGCCTAAGTTATTTATGATGACTATTATTATTTTAGAGGTGGGGTTTTGCTATGTTGTCCAGGATAGCCTTGAACTCCTGGCCCCAAGCCGTCCTTTCACCTCAGCCTCTCAAGTCCCTGGGATTACAGACATAAGCCACCATGCCTGGCTAAAAGATATACGATTTCAATGAAGCTGTCTTAACTTTTATTTTCTACCAGAAAAATCAATAATCCATTCCTCATTTGGGAGTTGAGGTTACTAAATGGTTACATGTCTAAATGGTTTAGTATTAATAGTGTAGGCCTAAAAAAAGGAAGAATTGGTAACCAATACCTCAACAGAAAACAGAAAAGAAAATCTGAATTAACTACTGGCATGACGAGGTCAACTGGAGTAAGACTTTAACTACAATGCTTTATGGTTTTAAAAAAATGAGACTCTGGTAGACTTTCATCTTTAAAACTTTATGAATGCAATAAAACAATTGTTAGGCCATGATTATGGGATCCAATTTAGCAAGGAGACTAGCAACTGAAAGAACTTTGAAGATCATTACTACTCCTGTGATTTTAGGAATTTATGGCAGTGATGACCTACTGTTTTATCCTAGGAAATATAATCACAAGGTAGCAAGAGAAATATCCATAGCTGATACATTCTAGCTCAGGGGAAGATGCTTTCACTAGAGGAGACTTTTGACCATTGTGAAATGCCCATTTTATTGGATGCATTCCAGAACTCTCCTGCAGGTTCCAAAAGGGAGCCTTGGTCATATCATTCCTCTTTTCTGACACTCATTCTTCCCTGACTGCTCCCATGCTTTAATACAAGTCTCCCTAGCACTCATCATGCTAATGGTATGTGATCTTCTGGCTATCTTGTTCAACATTCACAACTTGAAAACAACACTTAAAGCCAACAATGTGTCCTGTGTTCATAAATGTGTCTTTTAAACATCTCAAGGAATTCTCATTGTTTGTAACATGGACAGAGACCCCATTATCTTGGTGCAAATAAAAGTAGTTCTTAACAGAAATCTGTTTTCTTTTTGAGCATTATGAAACGGCCTCTGACCTTCAACTTGAGAAGTACAGCATAAAAAAAAGATAAGATTCCACAGTAAACCATAAAAAATAGAAAGGGGACAAGAGGGAGAAAAGTAACTTAGTAAAGAACATAAAAAAATTTACTTAAAAACGAGTCTCTTCTCCTTAATATATTAGCAATCGCCTACCAATAATAATACCTTGAGATGAAACAAAATTGATGATATGGACAAAAAAATATAAATATTAAAACAGACCACATTCATTATTAAGTAGTAAAATTAAAACAGCAATATTCCCAATATGACCTGGTGTCTTCAGAAGTCAGGCTACAATTTATTCTTTTAGAACTTGGGGCAAAATAATACATAATTTATTCAAGGTCTATTACTACGTAGAATTTTTGTTTAAACTATAATGTGATTTCAAACTGCATCTTTGTTTAAACCAGGGTTCATTAAAACTTTGAAATATTCCATAACTCTCTAGAACTCAAAGGTCTCTGTCAAGGCCTATTGCCTATGCAGACAAGTTCCCACCTCTAATTAAAATATTCACAAAACTGTGTACACAGCCTGGCAGCATAAAAATAATGATTGTATGAAAAGTAAGATCAAATTCCTAATTTTGAAAACAGTCACAAAGGGTTAAAAATAATGTCATGGAGTGGTCATTTGGGAATACTGAAGTCCATGAACATAAATCTCCAGCATCCCATGTAATATGCTTATGAAAGACTCTAATCAGAAAGCAGACAGAGTTAAACTCTCCCTCCAGGGCTGAGCATCTGAAGCAAGCTGGGAGGCTATAATAATCCGATGAATTTAGACACTCTAATTTTCCAAGAACCTCACAGTCCTTATAGGCCTGAGACTGACTTTACAATTGCTTTGAAATGCTCAAAAGATGCCCAGAAAAATCAAAGCAAAGGATTATTATCCAGAGAATCGAAACTGTAGACCATAACACAGAGGTCAGTTGGTTTCCAAAGCAAACAAAATACTCAATTTATATGATGGACTACATGCTGAAATCCTGTTTATTATACGCAACATACGAGTGAGTTTTTCAAACATTTCCCCAACAGTCTTCTCTGCTGATATTTGGTTTTAAGTGTGGCTTTCACTCTACCCATTTAGGTTTAGAACTAATTTCGAAACATTGACTTCTAAGAGATGGGCACCAAGTAGGACTGCTTCTAGTAGCATGCCTTAATAAAAATAAAAACCCCAACTGTGGTTCTGTACGTATGCTACATAGAAACACAAAGCTTACTTGGGAAACAGACTGTCTTTCCTTTATGAATTATTAAGCTTCTATGGAAATCTGGATCGTAACGTAAAGTAGTTATTTATTTAATGGGAAGGAGGCCAATGGCAAAGACATTTGGAATTTCCAGTCTATTTATTCCCCAATGCTATGCCTTCATATGTTTGATTCAGGACCTTATTGGAACATTGCAGGGGAAATTAAAACAGCCAAATGCTGTGTCTTAGGAGATACACCATGTATTTGGAGAATGCCATCTTATGGTCTCAATGTAAGTAGTGTCTGAAAACTTGGTGTTACTATAGACACATTTTTCTTTGGTCATTTGGATGAAAGCACACCCCTGACTCCCTCCAATATGTTCTCCACACCACAGCCAAAGCAATCACTTTCAAATTGTAAATATCATCATCTCCTCCAGTACTCACAAGCTCAAAATAATTTAATGTCTTCTCATGCCTCTTAAGTCAAAGGCAAAATTCTTTCATAATTCTTAAATGTCTGGCTGTTTCCTTGTTCTCTTGTTCTCCTGGTTTCAGCCACATGTATTTTCACTGAGCTGCTGTATGTACCAGGGACAATGCACAGCTGTTCCTTTGTCTAGATATTCTTCTCCTTCTCTCTAATTAACTCCTATTCATCTTTAAGCTTAAAGCTTTCCCTCAAAAAAATTCTCCTCCTTTTATAGAACTTACCTTTTAGTTGGGAAGACAGATAAAAACAAAGGAAGAGGAAGAGAAAGGAGGAAAGAAGGAAGAAAGGAAGGGAGGAAGGAAGGAAGAAAGGAAGAGAGGAAGGAAGAAAAGGAGGAAGAGAGGAAGGGAGGAAGGAAGGAAGGAAAGAAGGAAGGAAGGAAGGAAAGGGAGGAATGAAGGAAGGGAAGAAGGAAGGAAAGGGAGGGAGGAAGGAAGGAATAAGGGAGGGAGGAAGGAATAAGGGAGGGAGGAAGGGAGGGAGGGAGGAACGGAAGAGGGAATGAGAAAGGAAAGAAGGAAAGGAGGGAGAGAAGGAGGAAGGAGGGAAGGAGGAACGAAGAGAGGAAGGGAGGAGGGAGGAATGCAGGAAGGAAGGAAAGAAGGAAGGAAGGAAGGAGGGAAGAAGGGAAAGAGGGAGGGAGGGAAGGAAGGAAGGAAGGAAGGAGAGAGGCAGGGAGGGAAGGAGAAAGGGAGGGATAGAAGGAAGGAAGGGAGGGACAGAGGAAGGAAGGAAGGAAGGGGGGGAGGGAG
>NW_012113253.1:2345836-2395742 GCF_000951035.1 Colobus angolensis palliatus
AGAGGGAAAGAGGGACGGGGGGAGGGAGGGAGGGAAAGGGCCTAAAGAATAATACTTGGAAATGTTCTACAGAGTTAGTATATAGGGTTCTCTGTTGTGTTAATCTTAAAAGACAAATTGAGATGGTAACCTGGTGTTAAGTTTTAAAATTCTTCAGGAATACCTTATATGTTTTCTTTATATAGTACTCTTCCAGATACATAAGAAACATTTTAATTGTTTTCTGAAGATTGCCCAAGAAGTCATACATTTCTCATCCATCAACAACTGTGAAAGAAATTTGGTGTCTTATCTCCTTGGTTACTCCTTACACATTTTGAAATGGAGCTTGACCACCCAGAGTGACTCCTATCTAAACTGTCACAGCTTTCATCAAAATCTATAAACATCTTCTCTTCTAAAACTGTCCTTTTGTGGCCAGTCCAATTGAACTATGTTTATGAGAATTATATGATAGGCAAGAGAAATATTATGTTTGCAGTCTACTTTACTCCACTGGGACTTAAGAGAAGCAGTTTCAGGTTACCCGTATTTTCATGTAAGGGTCTTTTTCAAGGTTTTGTTTGTGTTATATAACTATTGAGAGACATGTTCAAAGTTCATTTATTACTCTTACACATGAATCGGATTTGTTAATTCTATACATTCCAATTTTCTAGAGTATTATAAGAATTTATGATACAAAAAGCATCATTCTGAATACTGATGCAGTGATACAGACATTCCCTGCCACCCCGGGTGCACTCACAAATCTTCTGATGTTGGGATTTTCAGCTACAGCCTTTGCCTCTTTCTGTCACAAAAATGTAATGCCACTGGTGATCTCTTTTACTCTCTAGTTTCTTCCATAGTTCTTGTAAACCTGCCATAATGAGTAAAAATTATGCCTAGCAGAGCAGGTACCATTACATCATTCACTGGGCACAGTCATGTAACAAGATGTGAAATATACAATCACTACATGTAGAACAAAAGGAATTTGTCAATGTTGTTGCATCTTTTTTATTCCAAAAGAAAGCTGACCCAAATAATTATGTATGAGGCAAGCACTCTATTCATTAACATGGGGGAAAATAGCATCACTTTGAAAGTAAAATCTTAACATTTGATTAGCTTTTTAAGACATGTAACTGTGATTTATTTTACAAGAATTAAGAATCATGTCTTACGGCTCTAGAGCAATACAACCCAAAAATTAATAGCAATTGAATTATTCAGTTTGTTCACATCTGACCTTCTATATTACTACTTGATGGCAGAAACAAATGATTTCCAAAAGTTATTCAATCCTGAACTTGCAACAGTGTATCTAGAGATATTTGAAAATCTGGCTCTTAAAAAATCATGTAAGTTCTGGACTTACATGAATATATAAAATAAGGCAATCCTTTTGTAAATAATTTTTCTTCATAATTACATTGCATAAAACATAAATTTAATGTTGAAATTACCAACGGGGGCCAGGCGTGGTAGCTCATGCCTGTAATTTCAACAATTTGGGAGCCCGAGGCAGGTGGATTGCTTGAGCCCAGGAGTTTAAGACCAGCCTGGGCAACATGGTGAAACCCTGTCTCTACAAAAAAACACAAAAATTAGCCAGGTGTGGTGCTGTGCCCCTGTGGTCCCAGCTACTCTGGAGGCTGGTGTGAGAGGATAGCTTGAACCCAGGAGGCAAAGGTTGCAGTAAGCTGAGATCACACCACTACACTCCAGCCTGGGCAACGGAGCGAGACCCTGTCTCAGAAAAAGAAAAGAAATACCGACAGGAACAGTAATTGATTTGGATTTTTAAACGACCCATTACAGTAGCAGAATAGTTCTTTGGATTTCATTTTTAGTTTAACTATTAATACTTTTAGAACTTAAGTAGTTTAAGTATTTTTATCTAGGCATCTTTAGTAAGAGTTTGGAAAATAGATGGTTATATCCTGCATATTTTTGTCAAAACAAAAAATTTCCCCATTTCAAAAATGATTCTGAAAGTATTTTCTCTTTCAGCAGTACTATAGGTTGAATTGTACCACCACTGCCAAAAGATATGTTGAAATCCTAACTCTCAGGACCTCAGGATGTCACACTCTTTGGGAACCGGGTCACTGCAGACGTAATTAATCTAAGAAGAGGTCATGCTGGAGCAGGGAGGGCCCTTAATCCAATATGACTAGTGTCCTTATAAGAAGATGGTCATGAGAGGACGACGACACACAGAGAATGCTATGTGATAATGAGGGCAAACATTGGAATGATGCATCTACAGGCCAAGGAACCCTAAGGATTACCTGTAAATGACCAGAATCTAGGAAGAGGCAAGGAAGGATTCCCCTAAAGAGTTCAGAGGGACCATCGCCCTTCCAAAACCTTGATTTCACACTTCTAGCTTGCAGTATTGAAAAAGAATTGAGTTCTGTTGTATTTTAGCCATCCATTTTGTTACAGCAGCCCTTGGAAACTAATACAAGAGGGCACTTAAGCACATATAAAGTGTGATGTAGCTCAATTAACATACTTTACCAACCTTCTTGCTGCCACCTTGGTAACCCATATCATTGGAACACAGAAGTAACTTTTGTAAACATGTTCTCCATAATCCAGACCTCTAGCACTGTGAGAGCCAGATTCTTTAAGACAGTTATTTCTCAGAAAAAAGAGTTTGAGCCAAACATCACTTCATTAAATATATATTGAGCAATAACCATAGGATATTTACAGAAAATGACATATAAAATTATGGACATCATTATATTTAAACATCAGTCTAACGTATCAGGCTGGCCTGCTTTCTGGAGACCTTACATTGTAGAGCTCAGTACCTAGTCCAGCATCTTGCATTTACTAGTGTCTTAATAAATGGTTACTGGCTGCTATGGACTGAATTGTGTCTCCTCCAAAATTCGTATGTTGAAGCACTAACCCCTGATGTGACTTTATCTGGAGTAAGGGTCTTTAAGAGATAAATAAGGTGAAATGAGGTCATAAGGGTAGGCCCTAATCCAATATGATTTGTGTCCTAATAAGAGGAAGAGACTTCAGAAAGCACATATTCGCTGTCTCACATGTTCTCGCTCTCTCAGGTTTACATACAGGAAAGGCCACATGTGGACACAGCAAGATGGTGGCCATTTGCAAGTCAGGAAGAAAGCCCTCACCAGAACTTGACCATGCTGTCACCCTGATCTTGGACTTCTAGCTTCCTGATCTGTGAAAAAACAAATTTCTGATGTTTAAGCCACCTAGTCTTTTCTTACGGCCGCCAGAACAGACGATACTTCAGTGAACTAACCGCTATCTATGTTAAGGCTGGAGATCCAGAACAAAAGTATGTGACAGAACATCAAACTGTTGCCAGACTAATCCACCAAGGATGCTGAGATTTTCATAAAGGTTATGAAAGTTTGGTCTTGCTGGTTCTATCGGATAACAATGGCTTTTACAAGACTACAGAAAGTCTCCCACGGGGCGCAGCTATCAGCACACCTCCTTTATAGCAGGGGCCAAAGACTGCAATTACCTCGCGAATTATAGTACATTTGTTAGCAAGCCAGTCCGATTTTTAATCAGATTTAAGAACGTAACAGGTATACTTTGGTCATGAAGTTCAGCTTTTTAGACTTTTTAAATCAAGTATATTCATAAGTATATGAATTAAAATTTCAAAGTGGGAGGCCAAGGAGAGCAGATTACTTGAGGTTAGGAGCCTGAGATCAGCCTGGCCAACATGGTGAAAGCCCATCTCTACTAAAAATATAAAAATTAGCCAGGTGTGGTGGCATGCACCTGTAATCCCAGCTACTTGGGAGGCTGAGGCAGGAGAATTGCTTGATCCTGGGAGACAGAGGTTGCAGTGAGCTGAGATCACACTACTGCACTCCAGTCCAGGAGGAAGAGCGAGACTCCATCTCAAAAAAAAAAAAAAAATCAAAGTGGCATGTTTTCTGCATAAACTTAGCTTTTCTTCTTGCAATTCCCATTTTGTTTGGTGAGTGATTTATTCCTAAGTAATGTGGGTTTACTTGATCCTGACTGAGAAGTGACTTCAAGAAATTCCCAAAAAAAAAAAAAATGCTGAGAGTTGCGTTGTTAGAAGAGCACATGAAAGTCAACCATGAATTTATGTCTGGGTTGCATTCATGTAGAAGCAACATGTTCAGTGTCACTCAGTGTACTGTGACAGTCACTAGACTTCAGCTCAGGAATATAGAGTAATTATAATAATATACATATAGTATTTTGTAGTAATATTTGATGGCAAATTTATGTTCAAAATTCCCCTGGTGTTATGAACTAAATTGTGCCCCCCCATAAAAATGCATATGAAGTCCTAACCCCCAGTACCTCAGAATGTGACTGCATGTAGAAGTCGGGCATTTAAGGTAAGCAAGGTAAAATCAAGGAATATGGGTGAGCCCTAATCTAATAAGGCTAGCATCTTTGTAAGAAAAGGAGTTGAGGACACAGAGACACACAGAGGAAAGGCCATATGAAGACACCAGAAGAATATGGCCATCTACAAGCCAGAGAGAGAGACTTCAGGATAAATCAACCCTTCCTACACCTTGATCTCAGACTTTTAGCCTCCAGAATTGTGAGAAAATAAATTTCTGTTGTATAAGCCAGCCAGTCTGTGGGACTTGTTATGGAAGCTCTAGAAAACTAATACATCTTGGCTTTTTACCTTGTTTTCAAAAGCCCTAGAGTAGAATGAAAAAATAGGTTCAAAACTTTCTTTTCTTCAGACACTGAGGAGTCTTCTAAGAACTCGGGGCTGGCTTAGAGTTCTGGAATGAAAAGAGATGTGGCTGAATCTCATGGTATGTATTGTGTCCATACATAAAATATGGTGACATGTGAGAGTTTGAATCTCCACTTCCTCTGATCTTTCCACAAGGCTATGATGAAAATTTTTGGTGCCATAAAATATAGTATAATAGTCTCAAATGCATTTTTCTTTCATGCTTTTAGAATTCCATTTACCCAATGTATGTTGCATGAATACTTGCTTTCATGACCTAATCATAATTTGTACACGATCTCTCCAAATAATCCACCCCATACTTGTCAATCTCCTATCACCTGGTGTCAGGAAAATTAAAACTTTCAACTAGTCATTCTTTTATTCTATCATAATGGAACCAAAACAGGTCAGAATGGTAAATAATGGTAAATATGTACAGCAACATTCATGCCTGTGTATAAAATGCTGAAATGCTTTCTCCCTTTCTCCCTTTTTTCCCTGACCTAGTCAACTCCTAATGACCCCTCAGAGTTTAGTTCAAATTCAACTTCCTTACAGCAGTCTCCCACGACTTCCCAAAGAGGTCAAGCCCTCTTATTGGGCTCTGGTAACATTATGATATCCTGTAAGTTTTCTTCATAGCATTTTAAGTTTGTTAGAAATACAGAATCTTAGAGCCCACCCCAGATCAACTGAAACACCCACTCATCCTTCAAGATCCAAGCTCAAAATACATCCCTCCCCATCAAGCCTTCCTTGATTCTCCCATCTGGGCTCAGGGCTTCCCCTGCAGCCCTCTACATCCATTTCTAGAAGTACAGTCTATAAACCATGTTTTATTTACCTACTAGTTTACATTCTATCTCCCCTTCTGCAGAAACCTCCAGAGCAAGTACCATATCCATCTATCTTTGTCAACACAACACACAGTTTAAAAACCTGGCACACAGCAAGTACTGAAGAACTATCTTCTAAAGCCATGAAACTGGAAATAAAGAAGTTGAATTAGCTGATTTTTAAGATCCTTCACAGTTCTAACATTGTATAAAGACATAATTCTAATGCTTCCATGAGATGCCACTTTTCTTCATGATTAAATCCAGGTTATATCTTTCTAAAACACAGAATGTGTCCCAGTCAGTCTAGGGGTCCTGAGACACTGCGTTTCCAATGAGCTCCCCTGTGGTGCTAACACTGGAACACTTTGAATCACAAGCTCTTAAAGTCTAGCATACATCTAAGAACCAGCTCTGGCTCCCTAAAATTCCAGTTTTACAAGCCTGTAACACCTTAAGTGTAGTAAAGCCTACAAAAAGGGCATTCTGCCAGCACCTGGCCAAGGTTGGGGCCCCTTTAATAAGACTCAATCATTGGTTCAGCTCTGCTTTACGAGTTTCAATGCACAACTTAACACAAAACTCTGCCCTTTTCAAATCTGCTCTTTTTTCTACATCCATACAGACATGTTTCTAAATCCATATAGTTATCCACTCTTTGAGTGAGAAAACAAAAGAACTCTGCTCTTTTGCTCTCCATGTGTTTTTCAAATTTATACTTTTGTCCTAGACTAAAGGGTGACATCCCCCTTTCTCCAACCAATTGCCAGGTCATCCTTGCCAAAGCGGAGGCTCTTTTAGAGTTTTAAGGAAAACACTTAAGAGTTCACAGATTGAACGTGGAGAATATGGTTTCAAAACGATGGTGTGGCTGCTCATGCTGCATCATACCTCACCCCTAGGAAGACCCATAGTAAGTTTTCTGAGGTCTGAACTTGGCTCAGAGAGAGTAATCCTATTTTTGTTTATTTAACAAAAACTTTCATCCCACTTTCTATGTCCTGGGGCACTCACTGTTCTATGCAATTTGCAAGTAGTCTTTCCTCATTTCCTCATAACAACCCTCTGAAATACATGCTGCTATCACTATTGGGAAGGTGAAGAAACTGAGGCACAGAGAGATTAAATAACTTGTGCAAGGTCTCCTAGATGGGAAATGGAGGCAACCTAACATGTAAAGGACAGGAGGAGGCCCATGTTACAAGAAGAGAGACAGAGGGAGAGAAACCATATGCCCAGCTATGAATTTACAACCATTTTATTTCCCTGTACCCCAAACTGGACTGTATATAAGTGACAAAATTTGGTCTTAATCATAATTTTATGGAATTAGGAATGTATGAATTATTATATTTGTTCTTATAATTATTTGATACCCCCAAATACAGATTTTGTTTTCCAGCAGCAAACTGGCATTTTACCTAACCATGTTGCTTCTTGGGTATGATTTTCTCCATTTTAATTGATCTCTCTTGAGATCACTCTTCCCATTGTTTTTAAGAAGAGTCAATATTGCAACTTCAAATACAAATATAAAATTTAAAAAAAAGGAAGAGGTTAGTCAGGTAGTTTCTGTATTTAGTAGGAAAAAAATTATTTCAAACATATAAAAACAACCACACCCAGGAGTTTAGTATCTTCTCTTTACATCAGATTTGAGCATTTACCTGTGTCTAATATTTTTCTTGCGTTTTCTTCAAAGTAGACAATAACATGCAGTAAATAGTGTGAACAAACTCAAGTTTTCATTTTACTTCCTCATTCTTTCTTGGATTTTATGGTTTTAACAGGTATAGGAAGTTTCAATTAGCGTTAGATATAAGGTTCTGGAGGGATTGATTTTGTATATTAATTTGGAATATTTTGAAGAGCAGAGGCCAGGAGGGGGAAAAAATTATCCCTAAAAAGCTACAATGTCGATTCAGTTAACTGTGGTAAGAAAGTCTAACGTTGAAAACAACAGCATTGTCACCTCCATTGTCTATAAAAATATAATAAATTAATTTATCAGGAAATACTGGAGAGCTATAAATAACAGAGTTTACATATGGGTGGACTTTACACCTGTGTGGGAATCATTCATTTCACAAACATTTATTGAGCACTTAGGCCAGGTAAGCTGATAAAAATATGTCCATGTATTATTTAAATGCCATTGCAAATTGACCATCACTCAAAATGTAGGCCTCGATAATTTTATGTGCTTTATTTTAATTGCTGTGGATGCAGACTCCAATTATTATTGGGGTAGCTATCTTAAAAGTTCTTTATCTGGAGACATCACCACATTGGTTTGTCCTTTAGACAACTGGAACATATATTTTATACAACACATCTAAAGCAACTGAGAGGGATGTTAAATTCTACATGCTATGCCTATTTTCATTAAAACTACAAAATCAATTTAATCTTACAGAGGACATGGAAATCATATCACCTAACTGCCTAGTACTCTATATTTGAAAATTGAGTTGCACAATCCTTATTCCTATCGATTTGACATTGACCAAATCACCAGTCTGGTTTTTACACATGGAACATGCAGCTTGGAGAGCAAAAATCTCTTCTATCAAATAACTGTTTAATCCTAAATGAGCCTGTTATTTTCATAAAACAAAATAATCATGACATATTCATCAGGTGACTGGCATAGAATAACCCCCTCACCTTTATCATCTTTTAAAATATCTTTCAAAATATATTTGTTTTCAAAGAAACTTGGTAAGTCTTATTTTCTCCAAAGCTTATAGACTGAATAAAGCTGATAGGTTAGAAGTAACTGTGCTGATGGCAACATTATACACTATTGATGGAACAATAGCAAAAGACTATTTGCATCCGAAGTAGTAGATGTGCTCCCAAAGAAATGCAATACAAAATTAAAACGAAATTTTAGTGAGGGTCTGTGTGTATGTTTCAGTTTGAGTGAGGTGCTTAAAAGAATAAGGGTCACAAACAGGTTTTAATTACACTGTAGAATTTTACAATTGGATAAATTTGGTGTCAGTTGCTGCAGAAGGTTGTGATTGAAAATTTTCCTGTGGAAGAAGAAATGTCACAGTATTTTGATAAGCGAGAGATGAACTTTTTTTTTCCCTTGTGCCATCAGCAAGACGAAAAGAACAAAATGCATCATTTATAACCCACAGCTCGACCATTATCTCCTGTTGAGACACTTGTTTTAAACACACAAGAATCTTTTTTTCTCCCTCTACAAAGTCTAGAGCTCTCAGTGAGGCTCCTTCTCCCTTAGAGCCATAAAAGAAAGTTGACACTTGTGTAGCCAAAGTTTCTAGGCAACCACATAAGGGCACTCGTACACCCTCCAGGTCACAGCCAGTTCTGAAGTACAGAGGAAGCATACGAACAGCATATGTCTCTTTGATCACAGATATCATCTAAAACTGATGCGGAGAGAAAATCCTGTTCTGCACCAAAGGCTTTACAGACTCTTTTTCTGACTTTGCCCACAGACTAAAGAAAGGGTACCTTGCTCAAATTATTGGCCTGAACACTTTTCAATGCTAAAATTGAATAGTGTGTGTGTGTGTGTGTGTGTGAGAAAGAGAGAAACACGCACACACACACAAGAATGTTTCTATGATTGCCAGGGCCATGATGAATTAGATAAAGCAAAACAGAAAGGAGTGATAAATATAGTTTAGGCATCTTTCACTTATTTACTCATTCACTCTGCAAATGTTCATGGAGAAAAAATGTTGGTACTGAGAATACCATTGAGAATCAAAGATCTCCCCTTCAGAATTTATGGTCATAAAAACCAACAATTACGACGACCTTAACCTATCCAGAAAAGGTTGTATTTTTGTATAGCATTTAATCTACTTTAGTAGACTTTCCAGCATTAACAGCTCTATCTCCCCAAAGTTCCTCAATTATGCAGTATAAGCACTTTCCTCTATATATATAGTGATTCTCAACAGAGTTGATACTTAACAAATAAGTGTTTAGAGGCTATGGGTATCTTCATACGTTACTTGATACAGTAACTCTAGCTAGGTACAGCTCTAAATTGATGTAGTGAACAAAACAGATTTTAGAGACTTGCTCAGGGAGCAATCTGGGGAGAAGTCAGGACTTGCACATGGGCAGCTACATATAATCTACACACTTTCACTGTGATTCCGCCACTATTCTCCCGTTTGCTTTTGACCACAGAGGGCCTGAACATCATTACTCTCAGTTGATGCTGAGGCTACACATACACAACATACCACAAAAATAAATTCCTAACATGTCAAACAATCTGTTGATCATCTCTTCTAAATAACAAAGCAACTAAATGCCTGTGTTATTTTAGTGTCACAGTTCCCTGAAGGTCAGTCTGCAGAGAATTTCACCAACATAGTAACCACCACCACTGGCAAGGAGGTAAGGGGGTGCAGTAATTGTCAGATGCAATAGAGCAGAGAAGAAATTACTCTTTCAGAGGATTTACTTCAAAGCTCAGGATGCTGTGATTCTTAATGTCTAAAAAGGCATAACCTTAGTATATTCCTGGTTGGGCCACTGCATACTGACGATCCCACCACTGGTTGGGGAGGCATTGGGCGGGGGGGGTAACACAAGAGCAGGGCGAGCAGTGTGTCTGCAGAATTGCTACCACAGTGTGGAAGACAAGCTAGTGGTTTGGAAATTGCTTGTCATTTTGTACTCTGGATCTACCTTTCTGCATTTCCTAATAGACACCAAGTGATATCAAGCTTACATTCTCTGGGGTACTGGTATAAGTCTCACACATATGGATGTAAAAGTTTTATTAGATTTTTTTGGTCAATGTTTGAAAAACTTTCTTGAATACCCTTCTTCCAGAAATAGTATCCAACATTTCTTGACCATTTATTAGGTAGAATGTACTGTACTAAATGTTTCCATTTTATCATCTCAAAAAAAATCTGTAAGATACGTAACTTTAAGCCCATTTCACAGAGGAAAAAACTGAATTAAAAGTAATTTGCTTAAAGTCAGAGCTAGGGCTAGAATAAGAACTAGACCTAGCACTTTATTCTATCAGACTACTGGGCTATATTTCCACTCATCATATTTACTGAGTGCCTAATGTATGACAGCCACTGAGCCACAGGGAAAGGCAGTATAGCTTCAGGATTAAGAAGACAGGCTTTGCAATGGAACCCAGTCAGTTTCACACAAAAGCTTTCAACTTCCGAATGTGCACAGCTAAATACAGCCTATGAAAGTTACAATTTCAAATTGAAATAACAATATCGGAACTCTACACATAAATACAATTTTTTTTTTTTTGACAGACAGAGAATTGCCCTGTTGCCTAGACTGGAGTGCAGTGGCACAACTTCCACCTCCCAGGTTCCAGCAATTCTCCTGCCTCAGCCTCCCAAGTAAGCTGGGATTACAGGTGTGCGCCACCATGTCCAGCTAATTTTTGTATTTTTAGTAGAGAAGGGGTTTCACCAGGTTGGCCAGGCTGGTCTCGAACTCCCGACCTCATGCTCCATCGACCTTGGCCTCCCAAAGTGCTGAGATTACAGGTGTGAGCCACCGCGCCCAGCCATAAATATATTTTCAATGCTCATCTTAACAGAAGAATATACAGACAAACTCTGCTGATTTATAAATCACAATGTTGTAATTCTAATTTTCAAAGATGTATGATGTTCTAAGTAGAAAACAGCATTTAGTTTAATTACACGGTGAAAAGTTAAAAGATGTTGTTCTCCCAAACACCATTCCTTACTTTTCCTTTTACATTTTTACGTAAGTAATGCCTGTTTATAGTCTTATAAAAATCATCCAAAACATATATTTTTGAAAAGGATAACTTTCCTTTTAAGCTTCCCTTATTCCACTTCTTTCACCAGAAGCCAGAGCTATTAACAATTTGAGGTCTCATATCATTTTATTTATTTCCAAATAGCAAGACCATTGATTAAATGACCTTTGTTAAATAATTCATTCTAATGTATTATTTCCATATGCATTTATTATACACCAAATACTTACATATGCATGAAACAATATCTGGATGAATTCTGTACCACTCTTTCATTTGTCTTTTTTTACACTATCATATCACCTAGTGACCTAATTATTGTACTTATATAATAGGTGTTTATATCCATAGAAGGCAAGTTCTTCCTTATTTTTTTGCTCTAGTTATTTGAAAGTTTTGGCTGGGTACGATGGCTCGTGCCTGTAATCCCAGCACTTTGAGGGCCCAGGTGGGCGAATTACCTGAGGTCAGGAGTTCAAGACCAGCCTGACCATCATGGCGAAACCCAGTCTCCACTAAAAATACAAAATTAGCTGGGTATGGTGGCGCATGCCTATAATCCCAGCTACTCGGGAGGCTGAGGCAGGAGAATCACTTGAACTCAGGAGGCAGAGGTTGCAGTGAGCCCAGATTGCACCATTGCAGTCCAGCCTGAGCAACAAGAGTGAAACTCCATCTCAAAAAAAAAGAAAAGAAAAAGGAAGTTTCACATTGTATTATTACTCTTCAAATTCTTGCCTTTAAGCTTTTAAGTTCCATATTTTTTCCCATAATTTTCTATCAATTCTATGACTTAAATGTAATTCCTTTTATATTTACATAATTTATTAAAGCCATTAATTAATACTGTGAAGACTGACTCATCCCTTTCCCCTTAATACATTCCTCTGAGCTAAGAGTTTCACTGAAATATTCTTATCCTTCAAAGCAGTTTTTTTCCTTGAAAATATCTGGAGCTGTATTATTGGTTTTCTGCTTCTAGGAGTACAGTTCTATTTCCTTTCTATCTTCTAGAAATTGCTCACAGTTTCTAGATTTACTGATGGCCCTCTTTCCTGTTTTCTGGATCACCATGTGTGTGTTTGGAGGGGAAGTGTGCATGTGTGTGCATAAGTGTGTGTGTGTGTGTATATATACACATACACACACATACACACTTCCCCTCCATACACACACGGTGTGTATATATATATATATATACACACACGGTGTGTATATATATATATATATATACACACACACATAAATTTTATAGGATTTCAGACAGCAAGAACTATGGGCACATATGTTCATTCTACTATCTTGAATCCTGATCCTTTTAGTTACATCAAATTTTTAACATATATGTAAATTTCTGGTCATCATTGTGCCCACAGTCATTTCTCACACTACTCAAGATGGCCTTCAAAGTCTTCAGCAGTGTCTTATAGATAGATGTCTATTATCTGCTAATCTCAACACTTTAAGGCCCCAGCCCTCCCCATATGTCTCTCACCCTCTAAAATTGTCCATATATCTTTTCTCACGTTGTTATCTAAACTTGGACACTTCTTCATATAATAAAATATCTGTCTATCAAGTACTCATACTTCAAAGTCCACCTCAAAAACCACCTATTCCAAAAAAAGCTTCCCCATATCCTTCCCACCCAGAAATAATCTCCACCCCAGTACATCACTGGAACTCTTTGTTCCCCTACGACAATGCTTATCACAGTCAACCATCTGCTACTATGCACGTGCCTATCTACCCAACTAGATTAATGCTGCCAGAGGAAAAGGATTATGTCATCTATACATATATAAATATGTGTGTGAGCGTGTACCCACAATGTGTAACTTAATTAGGTTGAATTAAATTATATTTTTTCTCTTAAATAGTGTTACAAAGCTTATCACTGGATTCCGCAATAAAGTGGAGATTTTGTCCTATTTTTTCCATGTTGTGCCTTCACATCCCACTTATATTAATAAGTAATTGACCTGCATGTTGAGCTTCTGCATAGTACTTAAGAGGCTGCTGTGCAAATATATACTAAGTGTTGTCATGATTCCTTTACATGTTGCATTTTTACATCAACTTAAAAGTCTTTTAAGACAAATTTTTCTATCTTACTTTTTTTGTTATTAAGATAGGAACTGGCCTTTATGTACTTGAAAATGTTTGCCTTGAACAATGTTCTGCTGCCCTGTATGTATTTAACACTTAAATTTATCTATTTTTTTTGATCCCTTTCATCAATTGAATAGTTATTTTCTTTATTTTTGTTCCCTTTGGTATAGTCTTCTACAATAACAGGATATTTCTGTTCCTAACAAAATAGCTTATCAAAGAATTCAGGTTATCCAAACAATTTTTTTACTTAGAAAAGGAGAGTTAGAAACTACAGAATTTTAGGCCAGCACAAAGGTATTTTTCCTACAGACATTTTTATAATGAAGGTGGAATAAAGGTTACTATATAGCTATAGTAATTGCAAGACAATAAGTTAATCAAAATATACAAAATCACATCTAAACGTTCCTGAGTGAATTCTGAAGAACACATTAAAAAAAAAAAAAAATTCCAGGCCATCACAAGTAATGTCAACATACTTGAGACCCCAGGAGCCCAAACCATGCAGTCAAGTGTTCCTATATTGCATGTGTGATAAATGTGTCTTTTATTATAATATGTATGTGAGTTCTGAATTCCAATTTCATTTTCACTCAAAAACATCTGCATAATATCCATGTGTTCCCCAAACTATTAACTGCATTATCTCCAGTCTCTGACATGTAACACACACTGGAGGCAAACAAGCATCAGAAAATCCAGGATCAGAGCAGTGTATATTCAAAAGTATCTTAAACTCCTTAAAATAATCATTTTGGGAGGATACTGCAGGATTATCTCAATTTTTTTTTCTTTTTCCTAGATATAAGATCATTTCTCATCATTATTCAAATAATTTAAAATTATATCTTTAACTCAAAACTGTAAATAATAATTCTTATTTTTGAACTATCACTAGTTTTCAAGCATTGAGGTAAGCTATTTACAGTACCTTATTTGATTCTCAAAACCATATAAAATTTCAGGTATGCTCTTTCTTCTCACCCACCAAGTATACACCATAGCATAATAGCTTAAACACATGGGCTCTGGAAATGGGTTTGAATCTCAGATTGGTCACTTACTAACAGTAGACATGTTACTGAATTGTGTTTGGCCTCAGTATTTTTCATGTATAAAATGGAGATGCTATTTGTATGTACCCCATGAAGACACTGAGAAAATTAAATGATTGATTTATATTTGCTATTTCTGTAGAATGGTGTGTGATACATAGGAAGCACTTAATATATGTTGGCTATATTTATTGATTTTTTCTCCGAATCCTAAAGCAAAGTTCCCCTTAACTAACACATATCAAACCAGTTTCTTGTCCATTTACTATTTTTTCCTTAGTGCCGTTAAATGTTTGCACAATTGTCATCAGTGATATATCACAAAGTAATCTACAACTTTCCTTAAAATTGTGGTCTATTTCAAGCTCAAAATAACCTAGCAGGTCCACGTTCCAAAATGTAGAAGTCAAAAATGGTTTAGAGAATACTACATTATCTTGCTTGTCTAGCACATATTTTTCAAATGTATGCGCTCTTCAACTAGGCTTTCATATTTTCCTTCATAACAATTACATTTCAAAGAGCTTGTTGCCACTGAAAACACCTCCTTTCAGGCCAACTCCTCCTATTTTTCTTCTCTGCTTATAGCAGTTATGTGGCTGTAATAACACAAAGGAATCTGCATGATTTCAGTGCATGACTCATTTCCAGCAAATCAACACACACATTCTCAATTTTTCATGCATGAGAGATGTGTAAAACTATAAAAATGTTTGGACATTTGAGAAGACTAAATCAACAGAGAGTAAGCGTTTTATCAAATCTACAAGTGAAATTAAACTTTAATTTGAATAAATAAACTGTACCATGAAAGACGAGTTGCTATCCATCTGAGCTAAAATGATGAAGTATAATTGTATCTATGTTAATAGATCCACCAAGCACAAGGAAATCGCAGCAGAGACTCCTGTATGAACATGCTGATGATTCACAGGTGTGTAGGCATGGGTTGTAAACACAGATGGAAAGGGTGACAAATATATGAATATATGAGTTACTATTGTGGTCTGCCTCTCTTCAAAGATGGCATTGATTTTTCCTAATCCTTAAGTAGTTTCAAAAAAGGTGTCTATGAGATAGCAATGATGATATCCATTTTCAAAGTGCCTATGACTGAATTAACTGAGATAAAATCAACTTAGTCACAAAATTTTCAGAGGAAAATATTATCCATGCTATGGTAATAGAGTAAACATTGGCTAGTTCTAAAAGACTGGCACACAATGATCAAGGGTATTGGTTGTTTGCTAAGAGAATGGATCTTTTGTTTCTTTGAAACAGAGTCTCCCTCTGTCACCCAGGCTAGAATGCAGTGGCATGAACATGGCTCACTGCAGTCTGGACCTCCTGGGCTCATGTGATCCTCCGGGCTCATGTGATCCTCCAGGCTCAGCCTCCCAAGTCACTGGGATTACAGCCACGTGCCACCACACCCAACTAGGGGCGTGTGTGTGTGTGTGTGTGTGTGTGTGTGTGTGTGTGTCTGTGTGTGGGGGGACAGGGTCTCACTATGTTGCCCAGGTTGCTCTCAAACTCCTGTCCTGAAGTGATCCTCCTACCATGGTCTCCCAAAGTGCTGGAATTACAGGAATGAGCCATTGCATCCTGCCAAGAGTAGATCTTAAATATTCTCACCACACACACACACAAAGATAAACATGTGAGGTGATATATAGATTAGTTAGCTTGATGGTAATCATTTCACAGCATATATGTATATCAAAACATCATGCTGTCCACCATACATATATACAATTTTTATTTGTCAATTATATCACAATAGAGCTAAAGGAAAATTACTTTAAACAATTTTTATATCATCCAGTTGTCAAGGAAAATCACTTTTAAGAGTAACAGCATGTATCCTGAGTATATTTGGACATGACATCAGAACCCCTGTTGCCAAATAATTCATTCACTGAAGCAAATGTCTCCGTTAAGATATTTTGTTACTTAGGATTTGACCATTGTTATCCTTGACAATGGTAATAATAGTTATAAACCCTACTTTGGTTTCTTGCAAATATCGGAACAAGCTTAAATCCTCTATTCCATATTCTTCATTCTTTAGTAAATTACTGAAGTGTAGTGAAGGGATCCACAAAACTTGTTTTCAGAAGCAAAAGGAAAAAAGTCAAGAAGTAAGTGAAAGTTATTGAGATGATGAATAGAAGATTGTTTTCATTTTTAAGACCCTGGACAGAAAATAACACTATGGTTAGAGTAAGAGCTATAGAAGCAAAAGACATGAGTTGGCATTTTTACTTTATTACTGGCTAATTGTGGGACCTCACTTTCTTTTCCTGGAAACTGGGGATACTCTTAGTGCCTATTTCATAGGCTTGTGGCAGAAATTATAGATAATACTCTGGAACGGTGCTGGACACACAGTTTGCTTTTGACAAATTTTAACTATTATATCTACCCATGAGATAATTACCACATTAGACATACAGAACAGCAAACCTTGCCAAAAAAAGAAAAGGGAAACAATTAGTCCAGTAGCACTATTCCATGTACTATAAATTATTCGTTTCATCATTATAAACATCCGAACACATGGCCACCTTAAGGACAGACTGAGACATCAGAAATGTGTTTTTCCTAAATAATGCCCAATTTCAACTGTAAATAGACCAACTTTCTTGAAGATTAAAAATAGAAATATTTTAAAAACTACCACTATTCAGGGTTATCTAAAAGTATATCCAGATAAGAACATAATTTTCAAACACTAATTATCCCCAAATATATTTATCTTATAACATTGCTTGCATTCCTTTTAATAATTAATTTCAAGAGGAAACCAATGCACACATTGCCTTCCCAGAATCTATTCCTTCTTATCCCATGAGTGTACAATTTCTATGTGGCTCAAGAAAAATTGATTGCCTGCTGTCTCAAGGTGGGTAACAGATAGGACATGACTAAGACTATTCAGTTTATTCTTTCTGGCTGGGCACAGTGGCTCACGCCTGTAATCCCAGCACTTTAAAAGGCTGAGGCAGGCGGACCACCTGAGGTCAGAAGTTCGAGACCAGCCTGGCCAACATGGTGAAACCCCATCTCTAGTAAAAATACAAAAATTAGCCAGGTTTGGTGGTGGGTGCCTGTAACCCCTGCTGAGGCAGGAGAATCGCTTGGACCCAGGGACCTGGGAGGCAGAGGTTGCAATGAGCCGAGATCATGCCACTGCACTCAAGTCTGGGCAATGAGAGCAAAACTCCATCTCAAAAGAAGAAGAAGAAGAAGAAGTTTATTCTTTCTTGTACAATGACTGGCTCAAGAAGTGGACATGCAATTCAAGTCAGACCCATCAGAGTTAATGTTCATATTTTCTTTAGAATTCCCTAGACAGAAGAGCTCCCCTACTCCCCAGTGTCTGCGTAGAGTCCACGAGAGCAACTAATCTAAGAATAAGGCTAAAGCCCTAAGTAGGACAGAGCCTGGAGAGAGCAAGGAACCACAGCTGCACCCTGTAGCTGCACCATGAAAGGATCATAATCCTTTGCCATTTTTACTTCTGTAAACCATAACTATTACTATCTGTATTTTATTCACATTAGAATTTGTTATTTGTTACAAAAGTTTCTAAATAATACAAGAATGCACGGTAGACACTAAAGATCTTGGTCTAGGAATCTAAAACAAAGCAAAACAAAAAAGTGGTAAAAAAATAAGACACTGAGTGAGTAGATGGATGTTCCTGGAGCTTTGAATCTTACTTCTTGCTATTCATAGGGTAGTGAAAATCAAATGAGAAATTACATGCAAATAAGAAGCACAGTGCCTGGCACATAGCACACAATAAACACTCAATCCTGCTATTTATACCTATCTTCTTGTCCTCTTGAAGACAGGATGGAAAACAGCATTAGCATTAAGCATTTCCAATAACCACAAGCAATATTTGCATGAGAAAAATCTGAATTTACTGAAACTTTATCTTAACATACCTTTCTACTTCAAATTAATAAATGATTAATTATATTTGGCACTTCAATAGTTCCAATAACTTTCTAACTTTTCTTGTAATGCAAAGTTGAAGAGATTTGGTTTAGTGTACATCTTCTCCCCTCTCAACACTTACCTTCCCGGGCCTCTAAAGTTACTGAAGATAATAATGTTACACCTTGTCCTTCAAACATTCATTCACACTAACAGGTCAGTAAGTTAATTCACAGCCTAATTTGCTATATACCTCTAAGGGAAAGCCAGATGAAGGATTAACTCTAATGCATTCATTCATATGGATACTGATTAAGAGCCTACTATGTGCAGGCTTGATATTAAGTACACTGGGTACAACCAGAAACAAACCAAAAAAAGCCTTGAGTCTAGTGAAAAAGACAAGCAAAATTCAAACATTCACACAGGAAGACATACATTGCAATTGTGACAAGTGCTATAAAGAAGAACACGGGTAGGATGAAAGCTCCTAAAATGAAGACTCTCAGGGTGGTTACAGGAGACATCTCTGGGGAGCTGATAATTAGTCTGAGGCTCAGAAAAGAGGTGAGAGAAGATAGTGCTTCAGGCAGACGCAACAAGTCCCGTGGCAAGGAAAAGCAATGCGCTGTTTATAGCGAGGCTTCTCACAAAACCAACAGAGCTGGGTGTGAGACTGGAGACTGTGAAAAATCCACACTGTCCATCCAGTCGCAATGTACTCTAGACATCCGTACAGCTGGGCTACAAGAGGGACTGATTCTAGACACATCAAGGTGACATGTATACATTCGAAACTGTAATTGGTCTGCTTAAATCTCCATCAGAGAGTCAATGATGTATTTTAAGGCCTATCTGACTTTCTTATTAAAAAAAAAAAAAAAAAGACACGGCCGGGAACGGTCGTTCACACCTGTAATCCCAGCACTTTGGGAGGCTGAGGCAGGTGGATAGCTTCAGGTCAGGAGTTCCAGACCAGCCTGACCAACATGGTGAAACCCCATCTCTACTAAAAATACAAAATTTAGCCAGGTGTGATGGTGGGGACCTGTAATCCCAGCTACTCAGGAGGCTGAGGCAGGAGAATCACTTGAGTCTGGGAGGCAGAGGTTGTAGTGAGCTGAGATCATGCCACTGCACTCTGTCCTGGGCCGTAAAGTGAGACTTCATCTTGGGAAAAAAAAAAAGACACTCCAGACCCACTAATTTCAAATCTTTGTGAGTATAATCCAAAAATCCACGTTTTCAACTAGCTCCTAAGGTGCGGCTTCTTATGCACTCTGCAGAATGAGAGTGAGTGATGACAGCAAGATTACTCCCTGAAGTGAACGATGTATTCCACCCTTAGAAAATCCTTCAAGTAAACCAATCCATACATTAATGACATAGAATGTTAGGACCATATAAAAATGTTTAAATATTATAAACAAATTCAATGCCTTTTTAAAGCATAGATCGCATCCTTCATAATTAAAAATATAACTTTTCAAAAAGACAGTTTCATAAATACTGATTCAAATACTGGAAGAATGCAGACACAAAGAAAAATGCAAATGTACACCTCCATCTTTCATAAGAGTGCTAATAGCACAAAGTAAAGAGGGATTCTGTCTGGAGTAGATGTGCTTTTTATAAAGTAATCTGGAGACTCAAACAATAGAAGAGCTCTCCAGTTTGCCTTATTCTACATTTCTACATCTAGGATACTAACTACTGACGTGATGATGTACATGAGATCTGAAAGAAAGGGACTTTTCCCCCATGAACTCCTTATATAGACCTTAAAAAATAGGCATCGCTTTGGATCAGATACCCATTATCAATTTGGACAGAGAATGTCTAAACCACTATTATCTGCAAATGATTCATGAGTGCAGGTATTTCGCTACCTGAGGATTTTAGTGAAACCATAAATATAAGAAAAGACAGAAGCTGGAATTTATAAAAGGCCTTAAAAAATACCTAGGGTAGAAAATTCTGTCCAATCTAAAGAAAAATGTAATTTACTAAATCTGACTCGCACTGTCTATTTCTAAAAGAGGTCTTCCTTATTTATCTGCTGTTTTGCATGTTGGGCCCACCATTCCACAACAACAAACACAAGAGCTAAAGAGCCCACTGAAACTCACTCGTTGTGAAAGCAGCTTTTCTGGTAAATGTAAATCATTGATCATGTAGAGTTAACACTTAAAACAAACTAGCATAATAGCACCTTTAAAGACTCGCAAAGCCAGGAATAAACAAGGGAAAACTGAAGCTATTTCTACATTTAAAAACTGAAAAAAAGAAGAAAATTTGAAACATGCACATACACACACAGATATACCTACATGTATTTCTGGCACATGACATGTATGGTAATACAAAAATCTCCAAGTACTATCTTTCCTATTCAAATTCCCAAGGTAAAAGTAACCCACTGTCTTCTTACATCAAAGATACAGTTATTTGCCCACCGAATTTACAGAAGAACAAACAATATCTTCCTCTGACATTTGTAAAGTTAAGCATGTGTATTAAATCACTGAAAATTTTAAGGGCTTATTTCTCTTTCTGCGATTCTTTTTAAGACACATCCACCCTTTAACATAAATAAACCTCTGGAGTCCACCCATTAATCAAAGACCACTAAAAGCTAGCATAAAAAAGAATGTATACCACATGATTGGCTACTGAATGCCTAGTGATAAAAAAATGTGTAAAACTAATTTTTTATATTGTGACGACTACATCCACTATTTGTAGACTGTGTTTGCCTCATATCAGGTATGGTGCTTAATGTTTTACAAAAGAATACAGTGCCTAATCCTAGCAAGTCTGTCGGGGGGTACTCATTATTATTTCCATTTTATAGAATAGAAAATTGAGACTCAAGGTCAACTGGTTTACAAAGGTCAAAGCTGTGATACGGCCCATGATCATCTGGTTTCAAAACCTATGCTCTTCACATGTAAACAATATAAATAGTATTTTTCCAAAAAACCCAAACATTTAGTCTAAATAGGACTCGCAATGCCTTAAGCTCATTTCAAGAATATACATTTGTTGTGCCTTCTTTTCTTTTTTTTTTTCTTTTTTTGAAACAGAGCCTTGCTCTGTGGCCCAGGCTGGAGTGCAGTGGGATGATCTCAGTTCACTGCAACCTCCGCCTCCCAGGTTCAAGCAATTCTCTGCCTCAGCCTCCCGAGTAGCTGGGATTGCAGGCATGTGCCACCACACCTGGCTAGTTTTTGTATTTTTAGTAGGGAAGGGGTTGCACTATGTTGGACAGGCTGATCTTGAACTCCTGGCCTCAGGTGATCCGCCCACCCTAGCCTCCCAAAGTGCTGGGATTACAGGCGTGAACCACCCCATCGGACCTGTGGTGCCTTTTACAAGGGAAGTTCACTTTGAGTGCCATAACTATGGGCTTGCTGGTTTGGGATTACTGGTTTGATCTGAACTGACCAAGTGATTTCTGGAATCAAGAGTATGCAGCAGTGTTAGCTAAAGGTTCAGGGTATAATGTTGTGATCTCAAAAGAAAGGCTTTTTCCTCTAAAATAAATTACTAGCTTATATTAGATAATTTGACTTTTTGGTACCAAACTTATACCAAACTAAAACAATTCATCCAATACGATTCAGAAAAATGTTAGTATCAGATCAGCAAAGTGAGGAGTTCAGAAAGTGTCTAAATTAAATAATTCTGTCCATGTAACAAACAGAGTTCTCCAGAGTCAAAATAAAGCAAAGATTCATGACAATCACTACCATGATTTGGGTTGGTTCTGGCCATGGGCCCCCATCCAGGTGAAGAGCTGAGAAATGCACACCCGCTGCCTAACTTTGGGAATAGGAATTGTTTTGTCTTTATGTTTTGAAACCTGCTAAAATGCAAATAGGCCAGAAAGAGAGAACAACTTATACATCATCAGTTATTTACCTCTCAGTGTAGACAGGCTGATTGGAATCTTTCCTGGGAGATTTGTCTATAAAATAGAAAGTGAAAGAAAGGTGGGAACATTAGCACCTGGCATAGCACAGAGCTAGCAGAAGTGGAAGCTGCTGAAGGATGAGGGAGTTGAAGAGCATCAACAATAGAGAATTCCTACATGCCAGTCTGGTCATGACCAGCCACTGTTGAAGGCCATTCTTGCCCAATGGGAAGATTTAGTGGCTGGTACAGAGACAGCATTCCTGAGTGCTATAGGCAGACCTGAATCATGGGTCCCGTACTGTCTGCAGACCTGTTGTCTTCAACACCAAGCAACTGCCTGTGAGACTGACCACAGACACCCAAGCACTCTGAAGTGAATACATGAAACCCGAAGAAAAGGGTAAAATTTCTAAAGCAGTGAACATATTTTAAGACTTTCTCAATCTTCGTCTTTTTGAGACACTCCTTGTGGAATATGAAGTGATGAGCATTCCTGAGGTTTCAGGGGGCAGACCGAGTCCCTCATGTCCCCACCCTAGTGCCTGAGTCCACAATCCAGTACCTCCTAACCAACAGCTTTATTATTATACTGTCATTGGAAGAAGTGTTTGAAACAACTGTTGACTTCAATAATCAATAAATTCTTGTCAGAGATGTTCTGCAACCTCTCCACAAGATTCAGAAAGTAATTCCAATCACCTTAAATCATGTCATTTCACCCAGAGACCTTTACTGTGAATTAGGGAAAGGGGGAGGTCAGAAGCAGAGAGATAAAATACCTTTTGCATATTTTAACCATAATCAATCACTTTATTTCATGACTGAACGGTATTTGCTATCATTTCATTATAGTGAATCATCTCCAGGAGAAGATTCCAAATTGAAGTAATTCCTTGGGGAAAAAAAAAAAAAAATACACAGTCCCCTGCCCTGGTATTTCTAAATAGCCCGACAGCAATAAAGTTGTTCTTGCTTTTCTTGGATTTTTTTAAATGTAAATTGTTCAAAAACTATTTTAATCCCAGAGTTCATATAGGGAGTGAGGTGACTTGGCTCTTTAACAGTCTCCAGAGTCATCTATTTAGACATACAAGGCTGTAATCATGGTTCTACTGTAGCAAGGATAAGACTACAGAAAGGATACGAACAGTTCAGTATTAAATGCTGGGAAAAACTATAGTTGAACTAGGACTGGTTCATCTCCATTATTGCTTTGGGACAAGGTGAAGGAGGTATCTCAAATCACTATTTTTTATATATATCTATATCTATATCTATATATAGATGACGTGTAGAATACCATGAAATACAAGAATATAAATTGCTGGGGAATATATCTGCTAATCATATCAGTGTGATACAGATTTAAATTGCCTACTTTATTTTAAATATGTCCTATCTGAAAAATAAATCCTTGTGTTTTATCTTCTGCATAAAAATTTACCACAAAATAGCATTAACTTTATTTTAGCAATAGCAATGATATTAACATGAAACAAAATCTGTGAAACAGATCATAACTACTACTTCTCTTCTTTAAATGACTCCTAGGTTAAAAAAATAATAAAAAGTGAGAAGAGAGCAGAGAAAAGGATAATGTAAAGTTCAGCCATCAAAAATGGCTTCATTAAGATCCTTAATGAAGCTCATGGGAGCCATTTATTGACTCCTTAACTATTAAGATGGAACATTATTACTGCTTTAATAGTATTTCCATTTTCATTTAGGAAATAACTAATCAAGGGATCAATGCACCAAAGACTTTATTTTCTTTCCCTTGGGTCACCACAAGTACATTTTTTAAAATGCAAAAAAAACATTACGAGCAATTCCCCCTGGCACCATATCGCGTGAACAATTTAAAGAAATAACAAGAAGGGTGAAAGGTCAACAGCTACTGATCTGAGCGCTGTTATAAAACAAATGAAACTCGGTGAGTGGAAAGCTCCCTTTCTGGGAGAGGGAAGGGATCCCTGCCACTGCAGGGAAGCTTCCCCTCCAAGGTATGCAAAGTGCCTCCACCCTGACCTGCTGTCAACCTGTAAAACATTTCTATTTCTCAGACTCACTTAGAATGCAAACTACTGTTTTCCTGGTAGTTCTCACAGCTATGCTTCCTTTGAGGTACAGATGTGTAGCCACAGAACCCAATCAGATAACACCTATTTACATATTTATAAAGTCTCCTGTAAAATCTCCTATCAATTGTTACTGCTATATATAGGCCTTTCAAAGTATCTTGTGGGCCCGGCGCTCTACTGCACCGCTCCCTTCAGGAACCTGATATATCGCATAATGTGATTTCAATGTAAATGGGGCCCATCACACAATCACACCACTTCACAAACTCTTTTCTGCTGGGGTAGCTTAAATCTAAACACACTCAAGCAGCTTGCTGCACTGGAGCAAGATTCCTTCCACATTTAAAAAAAAAAAAAATTATTTTTCAAAAAAATCCAAAACCCCAACACAACAATGCAAGGGGGAAAAAAAAAATCTGAACGTTTTCTGCAGAAAGATGGGCTGTCTCCAAATCCTTGTGCCCTATCAGACAAATTAAAGTAAATCAAGCATGAAATGAAGCCGAAGAGCCCCGAGATAAGGCTCCTTTAAGTCGTTTACAGATTAGGATAGAAGAGGTGCATCTGGTCTCTGGCAGTGAAGGAGGCCAGTTTCTCAGCTCACAATAGCAGCCTGTGTATAGGATTACCTTACCTTGTCACTGACAAGGGAGGAGGCGCCTGCCTGCAAGACGTCTCTAACTAACTTCCTAATGTTCCTGGTTAAGGTCTCTTATTAAAGTATTAATTGTTATGAGAGAAATATATTTTGATAAAACAAAACAACCCCCACCCCATACCCCTAAAAAAAAAAATCCCACAGACTGATTTATGAACTGGTCAGAAGCTGATAAACTGAGGAGGTTGGGGGCGGGGGTCGGCTACCAGCAGATGAGCCTCTTCTCTTAATCAGGCAGGACTCTTCTGCTAGAGACAGAAGCTGATAAGTTTCCAGCAGGAATTAGTGACACGGCCAAGAAACTGTGTTACTGGTTGGACTGGTACTCTAGCAGCTGCCAGAAGGACCTCTCTTGTTATCAGATGGGATTTTGCTGCTGTAAACGGTGAGGTATTCTCCAAAAGAAACTGGACACTCTCTCAAAATGTTAAGTGATTAATCGTTAAACTATAATAGTAGGTGGGCGTAAGATTTTCTTGGAAGCATCTGGAATCCTGCAGCTTCTCAGTGAAGATCTTTTCTTTCCTTGGCACTCCTAGCAGCCTGGAAACTACCCCGTCTTTCCTTCCTTGACAAAGAACTTTTTCTTCTCCAATAAGTTTTATTTATACCTTGTTTCTATCTAAGGAAATTCTTAATTTTCCACCACAGCTGAAAGACTGCCATCATCCTAACCTACTCATCAGTTTCAATTACTCTCAACTCCATTCTACCTTGGTTTTCTGATTAGACAGGGTAGTGATGATGGAGGGAGTGGTGGGGTTACTGTTTTCTCTTCTCCATGGGTACAAGCACAACTTTTTCCCAAAACTAAATAAGACAGTCATGCTATTGGGTGGGCCATTTTTGCACACTGTAGTGAAACCATCTGAGAATGAAACAGTATAATTCTATTAGGGCATTAAGCATTACACTCTATTCCAATAAAAGCTACTTCATTGTGCGTAAGGGCACATGACATTCATATTGCTCTTTACAGTTTATAATGTGTTGCCATTTGTATTTTCACATTTGAATTTCACATGCATCAGTTTGAGATAGGTAATATTACCAAAACATTATGATGAATAAAGTGAGGCCCAACTGGATTAAGTGACTTGCCCATAGTAATTATGGTGGTTAAATGCAAAGTCTGGATATAGAACCAAACCCCACCTTCCTTCCCAATATATAACATTGCCTAACTATAATAATTTCCTCATGTTTGAATAAAAGGATATCATTGCTAAATGATAGACACAGGTACTTACCCCTAACCTGAGATCACTCTTAGTCTCTGATTTGTGTGGTCTGCAGCATTGAGAGACACCTGACACGTATTAAGACATAGATACGAATGCGGGTAGATATGCTTTCATCTTAGATAGCTGTATTCAGGATCTTTAGGTTAACATTATCAAATCATCTTATTAATAACAAAACATTTGTTTGCATGAACCTGAAACATGGCCTTGGTCTGACACTCCTGGATCCATCTGTTTTATGTTTCCAAAATTATCTCTTATTATGCTTTTTCAAGGGATCTACTTTCTTTTTTTTTTTCTTTTTCTTTTTTTGTTTTTTGAGACAGAGTCTCACTCTGTCGCCCAGGCTGGAGTGCAGAGGCACAATCTCGGCTCACTGCAAGCTCCGCCTCCCGGGTTCACACCTTTCTCCTGCCTCAGCCTCCTGAGTAGCTGGGACTACAGGTGTTCACCACCACACCCGGCTAATTTTTTGTATTTTTTAGTAGAGATGGGTTTCACCGTGTTAGCCAGGATGGTGTCCATCTCCTGACTTCGTGATCCGCCCACCTGGGCCTCCCAAAGTGCTGGGCAAGGGATCTACTTTCAACCCTGTTAATGTATATGATTTTATTTCTTTTTGAGTTTAGATACTTATTGAAAAATAAGTGAATACATCTTTTGCAGAAATGTTTCTTATAAGTAAAAAAAACACAATGAATGCAACTTTATTTAATGTCATTTCCCAAATTTCCATTCTGACACCAATAGACAATAGAACAAAATATTGTATTCCCGACCGAAGGTATCTTTGAGAGGGGTTTGTTAGCTGGGAAAGTAAAAGTTTCAAATATAAAGGAATTTTTCAAATATTATATTTAGTTTTTAAGAAATAATCTGAATTAGAAGATTCTACCTGCTAAAGGAAACAATTTATAGCCAAGTGTTACAAAGCACTTGGAAAATAACTCCTAATAGCAAACTCTGTGCATGTGCATGTAGATGAAACTTGATGAAATTCGTATGTTCAAAACATTTATGAATATGTCTGTAATTATTTTCGGTGGAGTAGATTGAGCATAATCCTTCTCTCTGCACAGAATTGATATATTTACAAATCTGTGACCAAATGATGATATCTAACAAGTGCTCACTGCTCGCTGCTCCAAAATAATAAACTATCTTAAATTATGCCAAAAAAGATAACAGACATGCTTTATTTCCCTATTTATTAATACTGTGAGGAGGTGACATTTATTCATAATATTTACAGTGCTTCTTTACACTTGACTTTGGGAAAGGCACTTTTTTTTTGCTTCTTCATTGTGCATGATTTGGAAACAGATTTATTCCTGCTTTAAAAATATCATTGTTAAAAAAAGAGTTACAATATATTCTTCCTTCATAAAATATTTCTGTCAAACACAGGCTAAAATATTCTTCATACCTTTTATGTCACATTTTACCATTATTGGAATTTGAAACTGAAATTTCTTTATACAACAGGCATAAAATGAATTTATGGTATGGCATTTTATTGCCTTTTGTGTATAAATTGGCTATATATATATCTCATTGATTACCAGTGATTAATCATTAGCTTAACCATTACAAATTCTCTTAAAGGAGTAGTAATGTTTGAAATGTAGCAGAATACTTGAATCTTTCTTACATGGTTTTTAGTGAGGTAATATAGCATTTAACTAATTACAGAAACAGTAAAAGCCAAATACTGTATTTCTATTTTACTGACTTTATTAGAATATCAACAGGAAAAAAAAAAGTATGTTTTAATATGCTGGTTTGGGAGCTATTTTCCCGTGTAAGTTAAAGATGTCCCAAGACAAACATTATTTTCAGTTTGTATGCATGTAGTGAATGAATGAAAAAATAAACTAAATGACTGACACATTCCCCTATGCGCTGTGTGTGTGTTTCTCTAGACCTAAATCAATGTGACTCAAAGTTGCAGTTCTTAAACTTCCTATTGTTGGTCTTTTTACAGTAACAAAGTACTATTAATACTATTACTACTAGTAGTACTAGTAACCATTTATAGACGATCTACTGTGTGTGCGCTTTGATTATAGCAAGTTTGCTTCTTAAATTACATCTTTTAATTCTCACAGCAGCTAACCTTGCAGAGTAGATACAATTTCTTTCATTTTACAGCTGAAAATCTAAAGCTCAGAGAACTGAATGGTCAAGAGTCAGGATTCACAGTAAGTCTGTATTCCAAACCGATATAATTTTCTGTGTGCCTTGCAATCTAGGGTCCTTTCATAAGACAAATTAGACTGACATTTGCAATAGTCAAGTATGTTTATTTCACAAGAAAACTGGTAATCATTCCTTATTAATAATACTTTTTATTTTTAAAATTTTAATTGTAGATTATCCAATTCATTGATAAGAAAATACTATTTCCATAATAATTTATGGGAAATACAATGAAGTACTATAAACTTGTTCTCTCTTAATTTTTCCCTTCCCTAGGAACCCAAGTAAAGTTAATAAGCCTCAGGATTCAACAAGGCACGTTAACATAAGCACATCTATTTCTAATTAGAAATCATTATTATACGGTGTCAGAACACGGTTGCCAAATACAAGTTAATGTGCTAAATCTACACATTGATCCTCAAGAAGTAACTAACTTTGCATTTTCACCACATTCCTTATTTTCTGCATGTTATAGCCACATCTATTAACCTTACAGTGTTTTCACGCAGGCTAGGAACTGAAAATCTATCACAGAGGTCAAACTGAAAAAGCGCGATGGCCTGCTTTATTTAATGACATCCAATTTAAGAAGGCTGTTGAAGTTCTGATGCCATCACTTCTGCGATTTCTCTTTGAAGGGTTTCTTAAATTGAGGAAGTGTAATTTTTTGACACATCACTAGGAAGTTCCAAATCATGTGAGGGACATGGAGCCAAGGTTTGTCATACTTGTTAACGGTGATGGCAGCATTTGTCTATCTTAAAACCTCTTCCACTTCTCTGCTCCTGCTGCTACTTATCAACTCTCAGTCAACCATGTTCTCTGAGCAATCTTGTGTTCCCCTAGACTAAATAAAGACAAGATGATAATATCCTCTTCTGTCTTCCTGTATGCAATTAGGAGGGATGAAATGGGCAGTGCTCTTGGCAGGAATTCTCAGGGAGTTGTGGAAGAAAAATGTTTAAGAACCACTCCCTTGGATTTAATCCTAGGGGAGTTATCTCTAAGAAAGCCCTGTTCCTTACTTCTTGACAATCCACAGAATACAAACATTTAAAAAATAAGGGCAGCTCCAACTAACTGTCTACAGGGGAATGTTATTCATGAAATCATGGGGTTCAAATGGTGCCACAAAACAGAATGGATACCCAGCAGCGACTACAGAGATTGAGAAACCTTAAAATTCTTCTACTGCGAACCAACCTTAAAATTCTTCTACTGCGAACCAAGGAATCAAGTTCATCATTCAATCACTTCAAATTGTTTTCTAGGTCATTGTTAGGGCAAGTTATCATAAAAATACATTTCCTCCTCTACCACATACCTTTTCTTAGTCAAATAGTTTAAATAAGACATTATAAATGTGAGTAAATGGTACCTTCCTTAAGGGTGCTTGGAACTATGTGCTAATAGTGTTTATTCCTTTCTCTCTACAAATACATTAAAGTATGTTAAGCTTTCATGGCACACTCCTGTTAGTTCATTAATAATATCACATAACCCTGCTCACAGATATCAAGTGTGGCTCACTGATATTTTGGAGTCTGTTCCCAATGCATAGAGCCAGGCCAGTCTTTTTTCCTATCTTTTATCTGTCTCATTCCCATGGTCTTTATCTTGTTTTTTCCATAGACTATTTTCCCAAAATGTCAAAATTGTTTGGAAATGTATTCTTATCTACAGAGTTAACAAATTTTATTATTGCTCACCAGCATATCATCTGTAAACTAAATGTTCTCAAATCTGCAGTCTAGGTCAGGATAAAGGTGCACCATTCAGTTATTTCTGAACCATTACATATCAACATTCCTTCCTGATTAATATAAAAGCCCTCTTCTACCCTCTTCGAGTTGTCCTTTTATGTGTGGTTTCTATAGAGTTTATGAATATAATTTATTTTCAGGGGCCTTTCAGAATCCAACAGTTACCTGATATCTCTTACACACCCTAAAACAACAGTTAAGACTGAATAATAACTAGTAAAACTGATCGCTTTATTTGCTTGTTATTCAGTCTCCGGACTGTCACCTTTTAGATGTGCCCGTAAGACACCAGATGCTGCTAAATATTTCCTGGAACTTGGACTCTCTCCTTTTGGTATAAAAGGGATTTGACTTATCTACATGCCTCTATACCAGTCCTATTCCATCTTCATCAACAGAAACATAAGTGGTCTTATTAATGACACCACCTGCTCGTAAGCCAATTGATACGGCCCCTATGGATGATGACTAGTAGCTGATAATCAACCATGTAGTATGAATCCACAGACAACTGTGCACTCACCCAACCCAAGTATGGTCTAGACCGTATCTCCTTGCTTGTTGATGAGAATGTCATGTGGAGAGGAATCAAAAGCGTTACTGAAGTCCGGATAGATTACATCTATTACTTTGCCCTTATCTACAAGGCCTGTCACTCTATCATAGAAGGAAATTAAATTGGCCTAGCACAATTTGCTCTTCACAAAACCATGTTGGTTGCTACCCACTAACTTTTGCTCTTCTAGATGATTGCAAATTGATTGTTTGATGATTTGCTCTAGTATCTACCTTGGTATCAAAGTTAAGCTGACTGGTCTATAATTACCAAGATCGTCTTTTTTTCTTCTTCTCCTTCTTTTCTTTTTAACAGATAGCCACTACTTTCCCCATAAATGGTGACTTTTTTTCCTGACTTCCTTAGGTTCTCCCACTTATTAATTAGTAACTCTTCAGTTTCAACCCTCAATATCTGTAGCATGTTTATCTTCAATGTCCACATTTTGATTGCATCTGTTTTCTAATTGATATTCTTTTCTAATCTAGCCTTACTTTCCATGCTTTCAAAATGGGTATAATCAACTCTGTTGTATTATAAACTGAACCTTTCTTCAATAATTCAAATATTTTTAAAAAACTCATCCTGAAAATAATTTTCTAAGTCAATAGGTAATTGTTTCTTAACATAACACTTACTCTTTCTCTTTTGGGGAACCATCTTACTTTAAAGTTGAACATCTAATTTGTGTACACTTTTATTGTCATATCTACTTTTACTTGAATTTTTATTTAATGTCATCCTTTGTGTTCTTAAGGTAAGTAAAAACGTATATTTATTTTATATATGGTAAACTTTGATGTATAATTCTATAAATGGTGATTAACCAGAAATCAACTAAAGAATATATATTTATGTTCTTTTGAATTAAAGCATTGTGTTATTTTGCCTGTTTAACATATGTTTGAAAATTTCAAAGACATATAGGAGATTGTTTATAATATAGTTTATTCTGAATAAAAGTCAATTAAAAATTCATTACTAACTTGAAAAGAAGATGAGCCGAGCACAGTGGCTCACGCCTGTAATCCCAGCACTTTGGGAGGCTGAGGCGGGTGGATCACAAGGTCAGGAGTTCAAGACCAGCCTGGCCAAGATGGTGAAACTACAAAAATTAGCCAGGAGTGGCGGTGTACACCTGTAGTCCCAGCTACTCCGGAGGCTGAGGCAGGAGAATCACTTGAACTCGGGCAGCAGAGGTTGCAATGAGCCAAGATGGCGCCACTGCACTCCAGCCTGGCGACAGAGTGAGACTCGGTCTCAGAAAAAAAAAAAAGAGAAAGAAAAAGAAAAGAAAAGTAAATTGAGCTGGGCGCAGTGGCTTACGCCTGTAATCCTGGCACTTTGGAAGGCCCAGGAGGGTGGATAACATGAAATTAGGAGTTCAAAACCAGCCTGGCCAACATGGTGAAACCCCCTCTCTACTAAAAATACAAATAAATTAGCCAAATGTGGTGACAGGGGCCTGTAATCCCAGCTAGGTGAGAGGCTGAGGCAGGAGAATCACTTAAACCTGGGAGGCGGAGGTTGCAGCAAGCTGAGATCGCGCCACTGCACTGCAGTCTGGGCAACAGAGCAAGACTCCACCTCAAAAAAAAAAGAGTAAAGTAAATTCATATTGTTTGAACTTCACAACCAAACCAGAACACCTTTTGAAAGAAATAGGAAAACTCTAAGGGATGGGCACTACAAATTGAAACTGTTATAGTGACAATTAAGTACAATTGTCTTTACATGTCTGTATTTGATAATTTGTATTTAAAAAATCACTTTCTCTTAAACTTCTATTAATTGTTTCTCTTGAAATCATTCTAGAAGTAAACAGATGCTTAACTAATCTTGACTAAATCTTTCATCTTTATCCAATTTCAACAAGCTTTATAGTCTTTTTAAGGTACTAGACATCTATATATTTGCCTTAGCTTTCATCTGAATCAGGATTCTTTAAATTGGAATTTCAAGGACTATTTTAACTAAAGTAGACATATAAAATGTCTTTATCTACTGATGCAAACACTACTATGGGTTTTTTTAAGACAAAAAAATTTAAAACAACATAGGTTTATGTTTTTAGACAGAATGTTTTTTGATTGTAATATTTTCTTAAATACTATACAATTAAATTTCCATTACAATATACTTAGCTAATAACCCATATATTATAACTTCTTAAAACTTAACGTTCTGTCTCTTTTTATTATCTTCAGGAATAAAAATCTCACTGTAGTTGTTTACTTTCAATAGCTGTCAAGATTCTTCAAACATCAGAGATGTAACTGTTCTCGGAAAAAATTATAACATACAGAATGGATACAGGCCAGAAATGACACCTCATTTAGTTGTAAATATAAAAATGCCATTCGCTTACATTATTTAGAGTAATTTCTTAAGTGTTTGGTTTATAATGACATTCAACTATTCTCTTTATTCTCAAATTTAAGCAAGGTATTTCCTTATCTTATGTTTAAAAAGAAAAGTATTGTATCGATGATTTCTAAAGTCATATTCTATTCATGCCGATATTTAGCATGCTATTCAGTAGGATAAATAATACACTATGTATTGGGTTCAAAAAGGATGATAAAAGGAGAAATCATTAAATTATCACAATTATAAACACAGTATAACAAAAGTTTTTAATATTTAGCCACTAATGTACAGAAAACAGCTTATGAAAATTATAATTTGGAATAGAAGAGTTTTAGACAAATCATCCAATTTATTCTTCTCTGCAATAATGGAGACAATAACTGTTTCACCAAAATGTGAAACAAAACATATCCAAGATTATTTGGTGCCTTGGAATTGCAAATGATTACATTTTATTTTTAACCTAATTTATAAAAGTTCCATGTAAGAACTGCTTTGTGATCACTCTGAAGAAGGCTTGACTCTAATCCTGTCATTGCAAATCCTTCATTTCTAATCGCCCATGCACCAAACTTCCCCCAACCTCCACCTCTGCCCCTACAAAAAGCTCCTTTCTGCTCTTAACAACTGCTATTTGTAAAAACTCCTGGGTCTCCTCTAAACCAATCATTTTGGGCTGGAAATAATCGTTAAATTTATACAGGGTGTGAAGAGTTGAAAAAAATGAGTGTTTCAGATTTAATTTCAAGCTGTTTGGAGTATCTGTGGGATATGAAAGAAAAGTTGTGGAAAGTAGGGAGAGCTTGGGAATCTGACCATAGAATCTTCTCTCCTTCCATTAAAACCTTAGAATTTCCTCCTTCATGTTCAGATACATTTTACTCCAACTATTAGATTTACTGCCTGAAATTCCTCTGGCTATGAGGTTTCTTTTGTTTGTCTGTTTTGTTTTGGATTACAAGTAGCCTCTCTAGAAAAGTAAAGAAAGTCTTAGAATGTGACTATCAGTCATTCTACCTTTTCCTTACCCCAGCTCCACCTTTGTTTTTTCTAGAATCTAGAAGAGATGCCCTTAAACTGACATCACATTGCCTGAATTGTGGCAGAAAAGAGAGTAAGGTGGTACCTATCTGTGCAGCAGGCAGACGTCAGGGCAGAAGGGAAGGGCTAAAGGTGGGGAACACCAGCAGAGAGAGGAAGGGAGAGCAAGAGGGAACAAGAGGCTGAAGCAAACAATGCCTATTTTAAATGTTTCCTGGAGTTGGCTATGTGCTCAGAAATGGGGAGAAATCTCTTTTCTTACACTTCATATTCCACACTTCCAATCTTGTTACTAACTGCCTGGCCTAATGCCTGCAAGGTTCCAAAAATCGGGTTGTATTCTTATTATGGTGATGCAGCTACCATGAGATAGGTATTAGTAGGCTGGCTTTAATGGCTTCTTTTTTTTTTTTTTTTGAGACGGAGTCTCGCTCTGTCGCCCAGGCTGGAGTGCAGTGGCCGGATCTCAGCTCACTGCAAGCTCCGCCTCCCAGGTTCACGCCATTCTCCTGCCTCAGCCTCCCGAGTGGCTGGGACTACAGGCACCCGCCACCTCACCCGGCTAGTTTTTTGTATTTTTTAGTAGAGACGGGGTTTCACCGTGTTCGCCAGGATGATCTCGATCTCCTGACCTCGTGATCCGCCCGTCTCGGCCTCCCAAAGTGCTGGGATTACAGGCTTGAGCCATTGCGCCCGGCCTTTAATGGCTTCTTATCACTTGCAGATCAAGTCTAAATGCGTTTGCACAGCATATAAGGCACCTCTTATTCATTCCCCTGCCCATCTCTCCAACTTCACTGCTCATCCTCCCAACCAAACTCCACCGGGAATGAACTGCTAACAGGCATCCAAACATGCTGAGCTTTCTCATAGCAACGAATCTTTGCATATGCTCTTCCCTCCACATCTCCCTCCTTTTAACTCGAGTTACTCCTATTTTGCAGGGATTTAACTGTGCTAAGAGCAGATGCTTGGGATATAAAAACAAAAAGATAGGGGTTTAGGATTCAAAGCAAAGGGGAGATAGCTATGTAAGTCAACTACAAAACAAATGCTAAACAGAAAATTGTATGAAGTGTACTGGACACATGATATTCCTAATTCTTATCCATGAAATATTTTCTGCCTTCTTAGAGGAAATAGCACCTGACAACACTAGCCACATTGTAGGTGGTCAATCAGCACATATCTAAACAAATTAATTAAAAAAGAATCAATTAGAAATTCCACTGAAAGTTCTTTTTAAATATAACCAACTTCATTATCACAAACTATGAAGATAGAGCTTACATACATGTTATATTTCAATATGTGGGCAACAAATGAATGCTTTAAATTGTTGGATTTTTTATTGTTTTTGTTCTTGTTTTGGAGATGGGGTCTCACCGTCACCCAGGATGGAGTGCAGTGGTATGATCAAAGCTCACTGTAGCCTCAACCTCCTGGGCTCAAGTGATCCTCCTGCCTCAGCCTCCCACGTAGCTGGTACCACAGGCATGTACCACCACACCTGGATGTTTTTTTCTTTTGGTAGAGATAGGGAGGGCCTCCCTATGTTGCCCAGGTTAGACTTGAGCTCCTAGCTCAAGTGACCCTTCCACCTCAGCCTCCCAAAATACTGAGATTACAGGCATGAGCCACTGTGCCTGGCCTAAATTATTATCTTATTTATTGAATTTACCTTCAAACTCAAAGTGCCATTGTTACTTTCTCAGTATTCGAATATGGAATAGTGAAATGGAGACTGAAAGTTGTCACTCAATTTCCTAAACATGGCTCCATCCCACAAAGTTCTTCTCATGACCACCTATCTACCATTAAGCTTCTGCCTTTATAATCTTATCTGTTCCTTCACTCAAGCTACCTAAAAGAGATACAAAGTGTTCTGCAATTATGAAATAAAAAAGCTAATTCTTAATATATGTTTTTTTTTCTCAATGTGAACAGAGAATGAACAGATAAAGGTCCAGCTTGAACCTTGATATACCTTGATACATATGGACAGAGAATTTCCATTTTTCTCAGCACCATGTGTCTAAATTAATAAATTATACCAAATTCCTATTATTTAACCTTTGGCTTAATTATTGTATTTTTTATCCCCAAAAATCCCATTACTAACTGTTGAAACCATACTTTAGCATATATTATGTTACTCAAGCACCTTAGGTCTTTGTTCTCACATTTTTTTTTAATGGTCTTTTTCTGTTACCTACACTGGATTACAACTAAGGATTAGGTTTGATATCAGAATGCTTTACAAGTCACTTCGGCAGGGTGTGGTGGCTCATGCCTGTAATCCCAGCACTTTGGGAGGCCAAGGTGGGTGAGTCACATAGTCAAGAGATTGAGACCATCCTGGCTAACACAGTGAAACCCATTCTCTACTAAAAATACAAAAAATTAGCCAGGTGTGGTGTCAGGCACCTGTAGTCCCAACTACTCGGGAGGCTGAGGCAGGAGAATGGTGTGAACCCAGGAGGTGGAGCTTACAGTGAGCCGAGACTGTGCCACTGCACTCCAGCCTGGGCAACAGAGAGAGACTCTGTCTCAAAAAAAAAAGAAAAAAAAAAAGTCACTTCAACTGCAGTGAGATCACCTTAAATAAAATGCTGGGCCTGTAGATACCACCTCAGCTAGGAGATTAAGTTCAACCTCACCAGAATAAGATCTATGAACACTGTCTGCTTCCTGACATGATGCACTGGGAAAGGCATATTATTTTTGTGTCATTCTTGCCCAAACACATAACTTCAATCTAATCATGATAAAGTATTAGAAACAAACCGAAATTTAGAGACAGTCTACTAGATATTTGAGTACCACTCTCTAAAAGTGTCTTAAAATACAAGGAAAGATTGAGAAACTGTTGTAGATTGGGATAAGAAGATACAAAATCACTGAACCACCAATGCTGGCTGGGCATGGTGGCTCATGCCTGTAATCCCAGCATTTGGGGAGGCTAAGGCAAGAGAAATGCTTGAGCTCAGGAATTCAAGAGCCAGCCTGGACAACATAGTGAGACCTCCCCCAACACCTCTAAAATAGATAAATAAATAAAAGTAAAAAAGATACAAAACCTAAATGTAATGCAATACTGTGAAGATCTTAGAATAGGGAAAGACATTCATAGGAAAAAAAATTCAGAAATCTGAATAAAGTCTGGAGTTTACTTAACAGCATCGTATCAATGTTAATTCCTTGCTTTTTTGTAATCCTAATATGGCTATGTAAAATGATAACATCAGAAGAAGCTGGGTATAAAGTATGGGAACTCTCTGTACTACTTTTGCTACTTTTCTGTAAGCCTAAAATTATTTCCAAACAAAAAGTTAAACAAAAATAGTGGTGTGATCAAAACACATAGGCTGTGATTAAGAAGTTCAGGGAAACTGTAAAACTGGTGGCAACAGGTTTTCAAGAATAAGAACAACCTTAAGTTAAAACTCCAAGCATGGCAAACAGTCAATATCCATTTCTTCTTCTTCAGAAAAAAAAAAAACCCATGAAATGTTAACTGACAAAAATGGCACCCACAATAAAAGCCTGCTGTTTTGCAGTCGATGTGGACTAAAGACTAAGAGGAAGTGGATAAGTTTAAGGCATGGTGGGGGAGGGATTGCACTGGGGAGTTATACCTGATATAAATGATGAATTGATGGGTGCTGACGAGTTGATGGCTGCAGCACACCAACATGGCACAAGTATACATATGTAACAAACCTGCACGTTATGCACATGTACCCTAGAACTTAAAGTATAATAATAAAAAAAAATAAAAATAAAAATAAAAATAAATTAAAAAAATAAAAAAAAGAGGAAATGGAGATATCCTTAAAAGGAGGAAGAGAATCAAATAAAATAAATTCCTACCTATGGGTATTTATAAGGCAGGAACAAGCAAGCAAGCAAACTAAAACTTCTACAAGCAAAAGCAAATATTTAAAGGTTAAGAAACATGTCAAATAAATTGGTGGAAGATTCACACAAAAAATGGCAATCTATACATTCCAATGTATTCATTCTTTCCTGTATCAAGGGAACAAATGTTTACTAAGCCAAGGACTATACATTTGGTCAATGACATTTCGATTAATAAAATGCAATTGCTGTCCTCAAGGAGATTAAGATGTGGTGAAGAAGAGGGACACACAGACGAATGACTAAAAGTAAACAAGATGTTCAAGGCTTTGATAAACAGAAGGCTGGAGGCACCCGGCAATGGTTAAAGGTAAGTCAGGAGTGGGCAAACTACAGCCCGTAGGCCAAATCTCAACCACTGCCTTTTTTGTACAGCTATCAGCTAAGAGTGGTTTTTACATGTTTAAATCATTTTTAAAACAGTAGAAGATTAATATTTCATAATAAGTAAATATTATATAAAATTCAAATTTCTATGTCCACAAATAAAGTTTTAATTTCATCAATGAAAATTTTGTGGACATTTGTCTTTCTGTTTCATTATATAAGAACCAACATGGTATCTTTTATTTGCCTTTTGGTCTAAAAACCTAAAATATTTACTATATGGACTCAAACAGAAAAAGGTTGCCAAATCCTGCCCTAAGCCATCAGAATTCTGTACATCAGAATTCTTGTTAAAACACAGATTGCTTGGTTCTTCACGATGAGTTTTTGATTCGGTAAGTCTGGGATAGTACCTAAGAATTTTCTAACAAGTTCCCAGATAATGCTGTTGCTGCTGTTCCGGAGACCACACTTTGAGAATCAGTAACTTTGTTATTATCTTCTTCAAAGGACAATGGAAGATGTCAAGGATACAGATGGAGTAACAAAACACTCTAGGCAGAGAGCATATAGAAAGGCCTGGAAGTCACGGACATGGCATAGTCTAATATGGTAAATTCAAAGGGAAAAATGATGACAGTCCTTATGAGAGCAAAAGCTAGGGACAGAGACAGATACAGGAGAGAAGAGAGACAACATCTGCAGAATTAGGTGTGGGAGGTATCCAAGAGTCAAGGATGACACCTGGGTCTTAAGCGTGCAGAATGGATAGACGGTGATGGTTTCCACCGAAAAGTGTAATGCAAAAGGAGTAGTTGATTTGGAAGAAAAGCTGTAAAATTCACTTTCAGATATGTGAAGTTTGAGATGATATATATATTTTTGGTGGCAGCTTAGAAGTGTGATCTGAGCTAAAGCTACATATTTGGAAGTCACTGACCTAGTGACACCTCTGATATGGGTGAGGCCTAGTGACACCTCCGATATGGGTGCATGGGGAAGCATGCACAGGCTGAGTAGAAGACAAGCCTGAAGGCAGAATCTTAGGCAATACCCACATTAAGGAGGCTTTGAGTGCATGGGAAAAGACGGCCAACCGGAACAATATGAAGATGGTCTCAAGAAGTTGTTCTGGCTGTTTTGGAGGTCAGAGAAGTCAAGGAATAAGTAGTCCTTGGGTTTGACAGGCAAAATAATTTCTAAAATTGAGAAGTGTGTTACTGTAGCATGAGGATAATTAGGAGAAAATATAGAGGAAAAAATAGGAGGATAAACTTTTATAAGGCTTGCTGTAACAGAAAAGAGAGACAAAAGACTATGGTTAGAAGCAACATAAGACATGTCAGTGGACAGATTAACTGCTTGTCTGACTATTGATAGATCTATCTATCTATGGGAGGCACATTGTTAAGGGTTTAAAGTCAAAGGTAATGGTTTGGAAAACCACAGCAGGGCTAGAGTGCTATAAGTGCCAAGTGGAACTGAGACCAAGGTGGGAGAATCTGATAACCACAGTGCACAAACTTTAGTATCTGTCACAACCGGATGATGCCATCAAGTGACATCACAGGTGGAGCAAAAGAAGTACTTCTCTTATCACTTGCAGTGTGTGTTGTATAGCATGCGGTACAAGATTGTCTAAATCTCAAGGCATAAAGTGTAAAAAATTGTGAATTTCATCATCTTTCTTCAAGGGTTTAGTCTGGAAATAACTGTCACTTTCAAATACCTGCTTTTCCAAAAAAGATTCTGATGCTTTCCATATCCCACTGCCAGAATTTCCAGCAGCACCTCCAAGAATCATTTTTCTTTGTTCACAGACAACTGCTAAGTTATATTTGGGGGTGCTAAGGTGCTGAAAGAAACGGAAGCTCAGAACCTCATATGAGACCAAGTTAATAACTGGAAGTCCTAAGATCAACCCATATTCTGCATGAACAAACTTTTAATTTGCAATGAAAGTCATTAAGAGAAAATAATTAAATTTAGAGCATTTCCAAAGTCAGACATATTTAAGCACATTTAACTCCTACCATATTATTTCTTCATAAATGCTGCTTCCACAATGGGGAAATAATAGAGGTCTCAAGTCAACTTATAGTCTAACAAAACAGGGTCAATTACAAAATACACAAAAAATACTACATTAATTTAGGAAGCAAATCCATTGGGCATTCCCAACTACTGCAAATGCAGGGCATTAATTACTATATATTTGTACATTATATTTTACTTTGCAGTATCAAAAATGTAGGTTGCATTTTACAAATATAAAAATCTATGAAAATTCTCATTTATATTTATTTACATTACAATCAGAACAGAAGTTTTGCATCTAATTATAATCATTACTAATCATTATTGTTCGACGAGGATTTATATGGCAGGAATTTTACATGTACTATTACATTTACTACTCAAAACCTCTATTAAATGAATACAATTACTTCCTTGAGGTGAGCAAAGCTGTAAGCAAATAGTAAAATCTCACACTATTTCTTTTTTTTTTTTTTTTGAGACGGAGTCTCGCTTTGTCGCCTGGGCTGGAGTGCAGTGGCCAGATCTCAGCTCACTGCAAGCTCCGCCTCCCGGGTTTACGCCATTCTCCTGCCTCAGCCTCCCGAGTAGCTGGGACTGCAGGCGCCCGCCACCTCGCCCGGCTAGTTTTTTGTATTTTTTAGTAGAGACGAGGTTTCACTGTGTTAGCCAGGATGGTCTCGATCTCCTGACCTCGTGATCCGCCCGTCTCGGCCTCCCAAAGTGCAGGGATTACAGGCTTGAGCCACCGCGCCCGGCCTAAAATGCTTCTTACCTTTGTCGTACTTGACAGACATTTTGTTGACCTTTACGTGTATGGCCATTTTCCCTCATGTGTCATTTTCCCAAGAAGCAATATATGTGTGTGTGTGTGTGTGTGTGTGTGTGTGTATACATTCTTCTTAATTAAGAATTGAAACAAAGGTCTAAGCATTTTGTACAAAACAGCATTTTTTCAATCAGGTTTACATATTTTAGAAAGCTCAATACTATTTTTTTAGTACTAGAGAAAATCTGGGATTTTGGTAGCAATTACCTTTAGTGGAGTTTCAGTGTCAAAATCTGTAAAGTTGGAGGAATACACATGTAATTGGCATACAGATAATCAGCATGTGAAATTCTATATCCTAAAAAACACAAACAATGGATGCAGTTGCGGAGACTAGTGTTTTAAGATTACTTAGAATTACTGTCTAATGTAAAGCTTACAAATGCACAGTAAAACGGCAAGCATATTTGATTTTCTTTGTTTTAACAGTTTGTTAAATTGATTTATCTCTTCCATAAGGATTACTGTTGATGGTTGTAAGCTTTGAAAAACTGGAACTACTATAATAATTACTTACAAAGAAGAATTGAGAATGAGTCTAAAATTATAAGAGATGAAGGACATTTGCAATCGAGCTTGGAATTCGAAAAGTATAATGACTTGTGTTGTATTTCCAACAAATATTTCATTTTAATTAAAATTCAGGGTTTTAAGTTCCATATGTTTAAATACTACACATCATGATACATTCTTTCTAAAAAAATCAATTCTTGCATATTAACTATAACCACTAAGTCACTCTTTACCAAAGAACATTTTGTACAAGGTAGATATAAGGCAATAAATTCACTATTCCATCCTGTCCTTCTGGCACTTAGAGTTAAGGGAGAAAAATAGAAAATCTTCAAAAATTATTTGGATGTAAGTAGCCCAATTCCACATATGAAACATATAGCTATTCTTTCTTTTTCTACCATTAATTACAGACAAATTCATCTTTCTCTTGTGAAGTCTGAAGTTTGTTGTTATTATTGTCAGATGAGTTGCATTCAAACTCCAACAACAACAACAAAAAAGATGAGGCCAACATTGAAATTCATCTCACAGTCCGGAATTTACTTAACGGCCAGCCTGTGCACTGTGATAAACGGAATGATGATCCGGCAACATGTCTTTATCCATGGTTTGCTTTAATTAACGCTGGCTTGTTTGTTGAAAAGATGATTAATATGCCAATGAAAATTGCATAATTGAATACCACAACACTGGCACAATCAGAAAGACACATGCAGTTTTTTGATTAACATTTATTATTATTATTATTATTGTGCTTTTTAATGTACTCTTCTCACTATGAAATGATGCAGTTCTTTGACCAAGAGGTGAAAGGAAACAGGGCTGAGGGCAGGATGCTTCGTGAGCAAGAGTAAAATACAATGTGGCTTCATCAGAGTGAAACAGTTCTTTGGTTGAAACAGTCTTCAGAATTTCAAACTGCAGGCAATTTCTGATTAAATATACATGCCATCCAAATATAAAAGAGTGTTACTGTGGGTGATGATAGAAGATTTAAAAAAAAATTTTCTAAAAACAAGATGTTTGCATAATATCAAGAAGAGTGGTCTTGGGATTTATATCTTTGATCTAAAGATGACTTTTTGAAACTATCACCTTATTCCAATAGTAAAATTTTGAGTACATATTTTTAAATATTGTCCTTTAAAAGCCTTATTATGTTAGAAAATGTTTTCAGTGTATGATCTTAAGAAATGCAAGTATTGTATTTTGTACACATCATTTTATATTAGATTGGAAGTTTGATTTTTAATTTCATACATTCAAGCACTTATTTACTCAGCCATGTCCATGGGCCTGGCTCTATACTTCCTACTTACAATTTAAATATACATAAGAAAGTATTCCTGCCTTCAAATTGCTTATTTTAGAAATATGAAAATAAAATGCTACAACAAAAGTTGGATTTTCTATCTTCAGAATTAGCTCAATATCACTTGTTTAAATATAACATTAATAACCAAATACATATATGTGCAAAACGTATGCAAGCGTAGTTATACCTTTGAGGTTTTAGGCAACAATAGCTGTGGCCTGTCTATCTGCTACACCTGCAAACAAAAAGGACTATTATTCTGGACTATAGATTTTCAGTGGTTCTCTATTGCTGTTTACGTAGAAATAACTCCATACAGCATTTGAAAAATTATAAAAATGGAAAGCTTTTGCCAGAAAGTAGTTTATCAATGATAACACCATCTCAGTTTAGAAATAAACTCAAATGAATAAAAATAAACATTTGATAAAATTTTAAACTTGCTAGGACATCATTTTAAAAAAATACTCCACTTTAAAGAGCTATGCAAAAAACATATGAGGTAATTAGTTGTGAGTCACCTTTGTTAAAATCTTCAGATGCTTGATTTATTTTGAAAATATAAGTGTAAGAATTTGATAGAGCAATTTGAATTTCTTATGATTTTAGTTAAGAATGAGGAAACAACTCTTAAAATACAGGTTTTTTGGGCCAGGCACAGTGGCTCACACCTGTAATCCCAGCACTTTGGGAGGACAAGGCAGGTGGATCACCTGAAATCAGGTGTTCAAGACCAGTCTGGTCAACATGGTGAAACCGAATTTCTACTAAAAATGCAAAAATTAGCCAGGTGTGGTGGCACGCACCTGTAATCCTAGCTACTGGGGAGGCTGAGGCGGGACAGTTGAATGAACCCATGAGGCGGAGGCTGCAGTGAGCTGAGATCATGCCACTGCACTCCAACCTGGGCAACAGAGTGAGACTCCATCTCTCTCTCTCTCTCTCTCTGTGTATATATATACACACACACACACACACACATACATATATATATAAGGTTTTTACATATATGAAACTTTTTCTTGTCATAATGAATGATAAAGTGATATCATCTTATTACCAACAGTACTTGGTAAATTTCTTCAAAATACAGAATATTTAGCACAGGATTTTTCTCTAGCTGATTGCTGAAAATATGACCATGCAGTGACACAGTGACAGTGGTGGCCTCTGTTTTCCCTACTGCGGACTCAACGACAGTGCCCTTTAGAAACGTGCCGCTACACTATACCTTCATGGGAAAGTCATGCATATACTTTCAATGGCATCAAAACCAAACGCATCAATTCAGGTTAACTTATGAATATTACAGGTGGTTCTTAAGGTTCTTAAGGTGTTCAAATCATTTGATATTAAAACACTTGAAATAGAAGAAAGTGAGTTTTCCAATGAAAAATAACATTTAAAACTAAAATACATAATGGACCCAGACAGGTCAAATCTTTCTTAAGAGAGAAAATGGCCTCCAACATTGGAAGACAATTAGAGATCTGAGACGCCTGGTTTGTTCACACAGAATCTCTGCTCCTACAATTCTTTTACCTTATGCTAGTTACTTAGCCTTTCTTTTATTTTTTGAGATGGAGTCTCGCTCTGTCACCCAGGCTGGAGTGCAGTGGTGCGATCTCGGTTCACTGCAACCTCCTCCTCTTGGGTTTGAGCAATTCTTCTGCCTCAGCCTCCTGAGTAGTTGGGACTACAGGCACCACCACCACACCTGGCTAATTTTTGTATTGTTTTTTAGTGGAGACAGGGTTTCACCATATTGGCCAGGCTGGTCTCGAACTCCTGACCTCATGATCCACCTTCCTTGGCCTCCCAAAGTGCTGGGATTACAGGAGTTAGCCACCACACCCGGCCGTTACTTAATCTTTCTAAGCCTGTGTTTCCTATTCTGCAAAATGGAAATAATGAAGATCCAAATGTTGCAGAAACTATTTACTCTATTTGCCAACACTCATCTTCCTAATGACCAGCCACTGAATGGAAATGCATGGTTGAAGATAATGGAACAACAAAATGGAATGAAACTAGATTCTTCCTAATTCTGGAGCTGTCAATACATCATGAATTGCTTATTCTAAACTCCATATACATTAAGAAAGATAACCTTTCATATGTAAGCCAATGTTATTTTGGGATTTTGTTCACTTGCAGTTGAAACAAATATTAACTGATGACCCTAATGAAAACTGTGAACTTCAGTTGATAATGATGTGTCGAGGCAGGTTCATCAATCGTAACAAATGTACTATTGTGGTGGGGGATCTTGATAATGGAAGGATCGTATACATATTGGGGAAGGGGTACATGGGATGCTTCTGTACCTCCCTTCTCAATTTTGCTGTAAAACTAAAATGACTCTAAAAAATAAAGACATGACAGATAGCTAGATGATAGATAGATAGATAGATAGATAGATAGATAGATAGATAGATAGATAGATAGACAGACTTTATAGGGTGAAAGTCACAAATTAAATAAGAAAAGGTGTATAGGTCATTTAACACAGTGCCAAATACTTAATTACTTAATAAAACCTGGGCAAATATAGTAAATGATGATAATGACGGTGATGATGATGATGATGATGATGATGATGATGATGATGATAATCTCCTGATTCATTTCATTTATTCTATAGAGTTTTTTTTCTTATAATTCCTATTATGTTCCAGATACTGTTCTAGTGCAGAGCTTGGTAAAAGCTGGCCCTCCATTTGCTTTTGTAAATAAAGTTTCACTGGAACACATTCACACCCACTAATTTATGTATGGTCTACTGCTGCATTTGCACAATGTCAAAGTTTACATTCTGTAAGTAGCCCTTTATGGAAATCACTTGCTGATTCTGTAAACTGTGTTCTGTAGAACCATGGAGTTTGCATTCTAATGGGGAAAATAAATAATGAATAAATTAAAACTTAGATGTATAATATGATATATTGTGGCCGGACATGGTGTCTCCCACCTGTAATCCCAATATTTTGGGAGGCCGAGGCAAGAGGATAGCTTGAGTCCAAGAATTCAACACCAGTCTGAGCAACATGGGAAGACCCCACCTCTTCAAAAAAATGTTTAAAAGCAGCTGGGCATGGTGTTGCACACCTGTACTCCCAGCTACTCAAGTTAGGAGGCTGCGGTGGGAGGATCGCTTGAGCCCAGGAGGTCCAGGCTACAGTGAGCCATGATTGCACCACTGCACTCCAGCCTAGGTGGCAGAGAGAGACTCTCTCTCAAAAATAAAAATATAACACACTACATATAAGTTTTTAAAAATCCACTTAGAAGGTGAATTAAGAAGCTATGAAAGCACCGAAAACCAAGAGGAGGGGGTACCTGACAAGCCATTGTGAGTACTTCATCCGACTTGTGGGTTTATCCTAATTGTGAAGATAGGCAAAATAGACTATCAAAAGCGTACACGTTTAAATATTAGTGTAATGTGACGAGATCCCTAATTTTGATCACAACCTGGCTAAGCATCCATCTGATAATTACACTTCTCAGATGGATGCTTAGCGGAAAAAAGTATAATCAAAAGATTAACTGGAATCTCTGGTCCATCTGGCAAACACATTTTTCATTGCAAATAAAGAAACTGGGATCTTATATACATCAATCTCTTTGAGTTTTGTCTTTATCTGTCAAAATCCCTGAATCTGAAATTTCTCTAGATTGCTATGTACCCACTCAATTCAGTTAAAAAATCATTTCTTATATGATGTAAATTTCAGCGATGTTCTTTTCCTGCGCAGTTTTGTGTTGATAGCAAAGGATCCCGACAAGAGTCTAAAAAGCTAATATCCCTTTCCCTATTTCTGAAAATACAAGCAAATATATGTAGGACAGTTATCAAGACAGTTATCAGAAACAATCTTCCAAGGGCAAAAACATTTCAACCCTCCAAAGTTTTAGAAGGAAAAAAAAAATGTATAGACTCCTTTGTTATACCAAATTGATTAAAACACACACACACAGATACACAGCATACACACACAAACAGATACCATACACACACAAACAAGGCAACTTCTTTTGAGAACATTGTACAGGTTAAGTTCAAAGAGAAGTCATTCATAATACATATATTAAGAAAAGTCACATATCATGTTTCAAGCAGCAACACTAAAATATTAGGCCTAGACATCCAATAAGATGCTTACTGAGGAATAGAGCCCATTCCATAACGTTCAAGTGGCTTCTTAGGAGATTATCGCCTCCTCACTTATAGAAGTAGGATTATGAGTCAAGCAGAAGGAATAATGACAACCAGAAAGATCCATTTCTGAAAAGCTTTTAAAAAGATGCCTCCATTTTCTCATCCCCTGACCAGCTTTTCATGTGAGTCATCCAAAGCTCAGGAGATAGATCTCTGTTATTGAACCTGCTCTAGTATCTAAATCGGGCCATGCTTAGCTAAATAGATGGTCAGCATAAGTCATAATTTACCAGTAATGCCTTAAATTTTTACAAAAAAAGAAGCTTAAGTCACTTCTTCTAGTTTTCCTCCTGTCATTTTGACAGTCCCTTTTCAGTCTCATTGGCTGGATCCTCTTACCCTGATTCCTCCTTAACTATCAAAGTTCTACAGGGTCCCTTTCCCCCAGTAGTCCACCTCTTCTTACTTGCTACTCTTATCTCTTGTTACTGCTCTTGAAATCTTTAACAAAGTCCTACAGCTTCTTTTAGAGTTTCTAGTTGCTCTTCTCTCATCCTGGTCTCTGCTTCTCCTGCCTTGTTTCAAGTCCTCATCACCTTTTGCCAAGATCATTGCTTTAGTCTCCTAACATCCAGGCTTACACTCCATTACATGGGGGCTACAATGGCAATCTTTCTTTCTTTCATAGAGATAGGGTCTCGCTCTGTCACCCAAGTTGGAGCGCAGAGGCACAATCACAGCTCATTGCAGCCTTGAACTCCTAGGCCCAAGAGATCTCCTCCTCCAGCCTCCAGAGAACCGAGGACTGCAGATGTGCTCACTTGATTAATTACAATGACAGTCTAAAAAACACATCGGACTTTGTTATTATCACTCAATTAAAAACAAAAACAAAAACAAGCAGTAACCTCTGAGTAAATTCTGGACTGATGCTGCCGCTTCCTGCAGGCTGGCTGTTGGACTTTGTGGTTGGTTACCCTGGGCATTTGAGGCTATATATGGTCAATGATTAAGGCTTAGGCCCACATGACTCGCTGGAACTGAGGCCACTTCATGAAGCCAGGCCCTACTATGGGCGATACTTACCAGTGTATAAAGTTACCAGGGAAGCTTTTTGTCTTGAACGGGGCTCTGGGCTTTAAGAAGTAAATTACACATGTTCTTCCTGAGAGAATGTCAGCATTGGCCCACTAGTCTGTCTTTATCAGGGTTTGGCTGTAGAATTTATATTGTCCTATCTCTGAGAATCCAAGCCTCCTTTAATACGTTGGGACCAAAAACACCCTACGTTGGTAATATCCTTAGGGCAAAGCTGACAAATAGAAAAGCGGCTCCAGAAAGATGTGTTCCCAAACCACCCACTATTTCCATAGATGAAGGCCCCCTAAGTAAAGCTCACAACCCAAAATTAGAAAACACACAGATAAATACACAAATTCATCAGTCTAACAATAAAAAAGGGACAGGCCCTCATAATCTTCTGGGGATGATAACAATAATAATAGTAGCCAATATTTATTGATAAATTACTAGGTGTCAGGCAGTATGGCACTATTCTAAGGACATGTACTCATTCATGAAACATCCATAGTAACTAAATGAGTAAATGCAATTATTTTCTTTGGCAGTTGAGGAAACTGATTATAATTAGTTAGAAAGATGCCAAAAATGGGTATGTTTAAAATTATTAATGACTTAATAGGATTAATGAAAAAGTCCATAAGGTTATAACAAATCATTATTAAAACTAAAGTCTGATTAGAAAATATGAAATAAAATTTCTAGAAATAAATATATTTACAGTAAAACTTCAGAGGAAAAATTGATTAGACTTAACTAATTAAGTAAACCATTGATTAGACTTAACTAATTTTTAATATTTATTAAGATACATGGAGAACAGAATGAAAAGTTTATATCCCAGACATGAATTCCAAAAGAAAAGAATATAGTGAAGAAATAGAAATATTTTGAAGAAATAATGTCTAAAGTTTTCTGAAATCGATGAATGAAATGAATCATTATATCTGGCAAACACAATCATAAGAAGATAAAAAATAAAGCCACACCTAGAAAGATCATATGCAACTGCAGAACATCAACGTAAAAAAGAAGATTTAAAAGTAATCAAAGAGAAAAGACAGACTGACAAAAGAATTACAATTAATCTGACAATCTTTCCACCAGCAAGAAAAGAAGCCAGAAAATAATAGAATTATATCTTCAAAGATCTACGAGAAATCAACTGAACATAAACATTTTTTTCTTTTCTTTTGAGATGGACTCTCACTTTGTCACCCAGGCTGGAGGGCAGTGGCAGGATCTCAGCTCACTGCAACCTCTGCCTCCCGAATTCAAGTGATTCTCCTGCCTCAGCCTCCCGAGTGGCTGGGATTGCAGGCGCCTGCCACAACACCCAGCTAATTTTTGTATTTTTAGTAGAGATGGGGGTTCACCATGTTGGCCAGGCTGGTCTTGAACTCCTGACCTCAAGCAATCCACTTGCCTCA
>NW_012113253.1:2396239-2445501 GCF_000951035.1 Colobus angolensis palliatus
GGAAGGAAGGAAGGAAGGAAGGAAGGAAGGAAGGAAGGAAGGAAGGAAAGAAGGAAGGAAGGAAGGAGGGAAGGAGAGAACGGAAGGAGGGAAGAAAGGAAGAGAAGGGGAAGGAGAAGGGGGGGAAGGAAGGAAGAAAGGAAGGAGGGAGAGAAAGAAAGAAATAAAGAAAGAAAGAAAGAGAAATAAAGAAACAAAGAGAAAGAATAAAGAAATGAGATGCAAGTATCAGCAGTGAACAAGAATGCAGATAAATAAGCAGATAAATAAAATAATGAATCTAAATAAATATTTCACATACAACATAATAATTGCAAATTTCTAAAATATTAGGAAACAAATTCATGTAAAATAGGAAGGTGTCCTGGGTATTAAATGATTCTAAAGTCTGTGCACAGTTTAGAAGAAGACTATAGATGTTGAGTAATGATAGATTTTGCTATGGTGGGAAATATCAAAATAAACATTTAAAGAAAACCACTAAAAATATAAATAAAATTTATGTCTGCTAAGTTGGTAGAAGGGAAAAAAGACATTTTTTAAAAGTTGACATAAAAGAAGTTCGTGAAAAGAAGCAAAAAGAAATAAAAAATGTATACCATATCGTATGGTAAAGATGAATAGAATTAGATCAGTAATCACAATAAATGCAAAGAGAAGTATTCAGTTAACGGACAAAGTATCTGAATTTAATTTTTTAAAAATCTGCCTGTATGCCACATTCATGAAGTGCATCTAAAAAAGAAGAGAGGAAAAGGAATAGAGAAAGTGTATAGGAAAGATGCTATATCAGAGTAAATAGAATAATAGCCAAAAAAATCACTATTAAGTATAAAGCATAATTATTGAATTAATAATTTACTAGGAAATAAAAATTGACTTCTATGCACTTGATGGCATAGCCTTAAAATACATAAAGTAAAAATACAGTGAATTACAAGAGAAAAGCTGACAAATCCATTGTCATAATGGAAGATGGAAATATACCTTTTGCCATAATTGGTAAACCAGGCAGAAAAACATTAGGCAATCTGATAACCAAATTGTTAATAACAAGGGATACAGATTACTTCAGTATATATATGTAATGTTGATAGCTGCCCATGCACTCAGCCCCAAATCATTTACTCAGAAGTCAAATTCAAATTGGGATTTTTCTCATTATTTGTGGCAATAAGTTGCTGTTGTTGCTGATGACGTTATTTTGAGCTTGAGTTTGTGCTCCAACACACACTAACTTGAGTTAGTTTGTGACTACATCCAAAACTGATAGTCTGGTCTGGCCTAAATAGAGGTCAATCCAGTAAAGGGATTGCTGTCTGGTTCTTACCTGGGTATCAACTACATGCTAACTTACCTACTTAAGATACATTCTTGCTATATTAATACCATTCACTGAACCATCGGTGGTTGCTATGGACTGACTTGTGTCCCTCCCAAATTCCTATGTGGAAGCCCTAATTCCTTCCCATTGTGACAGTATTTGAATATAGGGCCTTTACGAAAGTAATTATGGTTAGATTATTTGCACATAAAGTTAGGAGCCTGATCCAATAGGATTAGAGTCCTTACAAGAAGAGGAAGAGAAACCAGAGCGCCTGTCTTTCCATGTGCACAAAGTGGGAAAAGGTCACCTGTGTACACAGCTAGAAGGTGGCCATCTGCAAGCCAGGAAGGGAGCCCCCACCACCAACCAGACCATGCTGGCACCTGATCTTGGGCATCCAGCCTCCAGAACTGTGAGAAAATAAATTTCAGTTGTTTAAGCCACAGAGTCCAAGGAATTTTGTTATAGAAGCTCAAGCAGATTTATACAGTGGAGTAAAACAAATACCGAAAATTAAGGGAAGCAATATAGCCCAATTTTTTTTAAGAAATATTTTTATGCTGAAAATATGATGTGATAGGCTCTCCAACTATGATGTAACATGTTCTCCTAGTCCACACTAAATCACTTTTACTCTGACTTCTGCAACCACTTTTGTGAACTGGATTTTTAAAAAATGTCATCCCGGCCGGGCGTGGTGGCTCACGCCTGTAATCCCAGCACTCTGGGAGCCCAAGGTGGGCAGATCACAAGGTCAGGAGTTCAAGACCATCCTGGCTAACACGGTGAAACCCCGTCTCTACTAAAATACAAAAAATTAGTTGGGCATGGTGGCGGGTTCCTGTAGTCCCAGCTACTCAGGAGGCTGAGGCAGGAGAATGGCGTGAACCCGGGAGGCGGAGCTTGCAGTGAGCTGAGATTGCGCTGGGCAACAGAGTAAGACTCTGCCTCAAAAAAAAAAAAAAAAAGTAATCCCACAGTACCATCATTCCCTAATTCAGGAAACACATATTGCCTGCAGTTATAACTTAAAATATTTCTTCTCCCTGCAAAGGGCTCTTTTCAACTTTTGCAGAATATGCCTTTTTTACTTGGATTAATTTTACATTCTAGTTCAGTAGTCTGGACCCATACTTAAAATAGGTCCCATACTTAAAAAACCCTTGTATGAGTTCAATAAATAGTTTTTGATTAAAGAGGAAAATATAAGTCTAGTTGCTATTAAGGGTGTACTAAAAGGAAAGAGTAGAAATTGCTTACATATTACATAACTTACTTTCTCTGTGATAGCACATGAACCTGGACTCTACAATCATACTGGTGACAATACTTGAGATTGTTTAGATACAGTTATATTTATAGGTGCAGAGTTGTGCAATATAACTGCCGTGTAAGTGGAAGATACGTGCATGAATGCAAGCATAAGAAGATGAAATGATTCTGAAAGGAAGTAAGAAGTGGCAAATTAGATAAGGTACCAATGCTCCCTGGGTAAATGCTGCTCTTTTCTTTCAAACACCATGCAGTTCAGAACCCTGGGCATAAGATATATGGTTGCTCTCTACTCCCCAGTGAACCATGAGGCAGAATTTAAAATTTCCATTAGTCAAATGAAGCTAAGAGCAGCTACCTATGAGAAAAACACTGGCAAGAAAACAATGTACTACCATAATCACCCACTCTCAAAAGATTATCACAGCAATAACTGAGCTTACAGCTAGCTGGTGGTTAGCTACCACTATTTGATGCTCATCGGGGAGTTCAAGTGACTCACCAGCATTTCAATTCCTTGATCTATGCAATGTAATAAAAACAGCATTGAAACAGAAAAATACTTTAATATAAGCATGATATCTGATACCTAGAAAAATTGGTTGAATTTTACATTACAGATCTGGCAAAGGACTAGCTATTATTAAAAAAAAAACGCTCACCAAGCCTGAAGTCATAATTTTTGTAAACATGTTTCATAACATATCCCAGTTTATAGAAAACCAATATTGTAGATTTTCTCAGACAAATAAGCTTCTAATGGCCTTTACCTCCTGAAATAATAAACATTCTTCCACATCCAATAACAATGGAGCCAGTGAGCTGCAAAAACAGAAATGCAACAAGTTTTTCCAACAATTTCCTCCTTGTTTATAATGGCTGACTCCTAATCATCGTTCTTCAAAAATGGTAGTATTAAATATTTCACTGGGTAGACAGACTTTAACTAAAGTATATTTATCTTAAAACTAATTATAGACATTACTACATTATGCAAATGTTTTGGAAGAATTTGTGCACATTTTGAGCCACTACCTTCTGTGTACAAGGTGCAGAATCAGAAGCCAGAAAGGAGTAACATCCACTTTTTTAAAAAAGTATCTGACCTCAAGTATTTTACAGTCTTAAAAAGAAACAATGTTTACTAGGCAAAAATTAAAATAACAGGTTTCATAGACAATATAAATATCTTATTTCTGCCAGTTCTGAAGGATAGTAAGAGGGAAATAAAACGAAACCCCTGCATGTTTTGTTAGTTTTCTCATAATGACATTAGCTTCCGCAAATCGGTCTGAATTTAAACTTCAATCAGAATATCCTAACATATTGGATCAACGTAAAATTAACCTCAGAATAAGACAAATCAGAGACTTTATCATTGTCAACTAAGATCATGATACAAAATTCAGGATTTTATGACCTGTGAGAACAATACTTAAAAGAGAAAGTTATACTTTCTGTAAAAAATATTTCCATATTTTTCTAGACTACACATTGCATTATTATGAAGAGCAACCAGAAAAGAAATAAAAAATTCATGTATTATCTTTGGTCCCTTCTTTATTCTCAGTAAAATGTTTTGGGGCTCAAAACTGCAGATATACCTTAGTTGCGTTCCATGAAATCCTCACGCAGAGGGGTATCCTTGCTAGAGTAGGATAACTGAATACTGATCAGGAGTTTGAAGAAACCATGTCTTCCGAGGCAGTGCTTCTCACACCTAAGCTGGTAGTCAGCAGAGTGACCAGAGCCAGTTTAGGAAAGAGATGCTTATTAAAAAGGTCTTTTCCCAGACCCCATTCTGCACCTATAGAATTAACATTTACAAAGAAGAGACTTGCAAATTTATAGTTCTCTGTGTCTCTAAGGTACTTCCCAGTACTAACACTCTTATTTAACTCAGATTTTATGAAACATAAAGTTCTGTGTCATTAGGAAGCCTCAAACTACAAGGATGAGTGACAAAACCCTACTTCCAGCCCACCCAGATAATCCCCCGAAGGAATCGGGATCATTAGAAGATGTATTAGTTTAGCTAACCCTGGCTCTGGCATTTTAAGTATGGGTCCGGTCTCATCAGGTCTTGGAGAGAGTAGAAGACAATCATTTCTTTTGACACATTCCATTTCTATAAATTTGGATAAGTAGAAACTTGCATTTTTAAACAATGTCCAAATAGCATTTTTTCAGTACAATTTACATAGGAAGTTCAACATACATTATCATTCAATCTTGACATCAGTTTTAACCCATGTTGATGTTAGTAAATGAGAAAACACTACACTAGAGAAGCTAAAGCATTATCCAAACCACACGGTCAGAAAGCATTGGGGCTGGATGCTGCCACTTGAACTCAAGTGTGTGAGCTTGCATTCCCATGGTCAGCTGCATTTAAGATGGAAGATGTCTAAATAGGAAAACAATGAAGTAGAGTTATGTCAAATGACTCACTGTTGCTTTGCAAATTTGGATCAGAGTTCCATGTTCCTAGACTTGAAAAATTTCATTTCTCCTGTAGCCAAAATTAAACAATTCTTATCACTGAAGTAATTGCACTGTGCATGAAGGAAAAAAGTGATAAATACAACCCTTAATCCCGAGGGACCTGAAGCAGAAAACTCAGAGCAGTAGGATAATGGAAAGAAGACTTTAAAGTAAGTTAGAGACTCAGTTTCTAGGCCCAGTTATTCTACTAACTCATTATATAACCTTGAAAAAGGCATGCAAGTTATTTGGATCTAAGTTTCCTTAGATCTATTAAGGAAGAATGGAAGATCTATTACCTAATACAAATGCACATAAAACATTGTCATGCTACCTTTCTCAAGATCGTTACTAACAACTATGTTTTAGGAGAAGATATGGTTAGAAAATCATTAGGTATTATTCTATAAAAGGATTTTATTTTTTCCACTCGAAAACTACTTTTAGTATTTAATTTGGTAAATCTTCTGGTGGATAGCTTTTATTTATTTATTTATTTAGACGGAGTCTCCCTCTGTCGCCCAGGCTGGAGTGCATCAGCTTACTGCAAGCTCCGCCTCCCGGGTTCACGCCATTCTCCTGCCTCAGCCTCCTAAGTAGCTGGGACTACAAGCACCCGCCACCACGCTCGGCTCATTTTTTTGTATTTTTGGTAGAGACGGGGTTTCACCGTGTTAGCCAGGATGGTCTCGAACTCCTGACGTTGTGATCTGCCCGCCTCGGTCTCCCAAAGTGCTGGGATTACAGGCGTGAGGATGGATAGCTTTAAATTACCTGCCCATATGATTGCTATCATGCGGGGTGCAGTGGCTCACGGCTGTAATGCCAGCACTTTTGGAAGCAGAGGAGGGTGGATCACGAGGTCAGGAGTTCAAAACCAGCCTGACCAACATGGTGAAACCCCGTCTCTACTAAAAATACAAAAAGTAGCCAGGCATGGTGGCTGGCGCCTGTAATCCCAGCTACTCAGGAGGCTGAAGCAGGAGAATCGCTTGAACCCAGGAGACGGAGGCTGCAGTAAGCCGAGATCACAACACTGCACTCTGGCCTAGGTGACAGAGTGAGACTTTGTCTCAAAAAAGAAAAAAAAAAAAAAATGATTACTATCAGAAAGAACTCAGTTAACTGAAATTATTTCACTGTTGTTCAGTATTAAGCACAAGTTAACCAATTTCCAAAATTCTTGAAATATGTACCAAAAATCCACTATCAGTTGAATATACATGTTGTCAAAGAACATCTTAACACTATGTACTATGTTACGAAGTTATGTTTTTATTACTATAAACATTTCCTTTTCTTCATGTGAACAGTACACCTGCAAAGCTGTGACAACAAATAAAGATGAAACACCAAACATCCAGTTTGTGAGTATTTGCAATCTTTATCTCCTGAATGACTTTTGGAATACTTCAGGATTGAATACGAAGAAGCCTTGTGCTAGGATGGGGACTCAGGCTTGAAAGCTGTAGTGCTGGCACTGGCTACCCCCACCCCCAACACCATCCCTAGTACCCCCAATCACCCACCCCACTCTCCATCCAAAGTGCTATTTGAGATGCTAATTTTAAAAGAGGATATTTTTAAATGCAAAAAAAGCAATAGGTTAAGTTCTATATTTATTCAATAAATATTAATTGGCCATTATGGGCCCTATACTATGCAAATCACTACTAATAATATGGTAAGCAAGATAGACAAGGTTCTCATCCCACATCACTTCCATTCAATTAAGAGAAGATTGAAAATTGCGTATGACACTAACCTCTAGGATGAAAAGTGCTATGACAGAAGACAGCCTCTAGAGCAGGGTCCCCAACCTTTTTGGCAAATTTCGTGCTGGTTTAGTGCACATTTTTCCATGGACCTGGGGAGGGGTGGGGATGGTTCCAGGATGAAACTGTTCCACCTCAGATCATCAGGCATTAGTTAGAGTATCATAAGGAGTGTGCAACCTAGATTCCTTAGTTCACAATAAGATTCAGGCTCCTATGAGAATCTAATGCTGCCGCTGATCTGACAGGAGGCAGAGCTCAGACAGTAATGCTCACTTGCCTGCCACTCACCTCCTGCTGTGCAGCCTGGCTCCTAACAGGCCATGGACCCGTACCTGTCTGGAGCCCAGGGGTTGGGGATCCCTGTTCTAGGGGACTACAGGAGAGTAACGGGGAGGTAATCAAATGGCTCTGAGGAAAACCCTTTTAAGAGCAACCAAAAGTCATATTTGCACTGCAAAACAGTAGTTCATGGCATTATCCAGAATAAATATTTACAACAAATGCTTTTAATGTGACTCTTAGATGCACATCAAAATTTCTCACAGAGGTTTCAAAAAAATATCAAGATCACCAATGCTAGTCCATGAAATTCTGACTCCACCACTCTGGCTATCTGTTGTTTTATAAAGTTGCATACATATTTATGATGTACATCTCATTTTGAGCAACACTTTCTTAATTTGCCTTTTCATGACTCATTTTTGGAAACTCCTGATTTTTTTGAAATGAATCCCAAAATTAGAGGTGAAAATTAGAAGTTGCCTTGCAAGATAAGAAACATTTCTCTATGTCAATAAGTTAATTGGTAAAATTTCTGCTGTTAAAAATTAACAACAGCTGACGAATTTTGTTTTCACTGCTTATTCACATGAAAAAACCATTCCCTAAAGATTTCCAGAGATGATGTTAGAAATGCTTTTCTAATTCACATTGAAATTTGTAACCATGCATATCCAAATTTATCTTAAATCCAGGCCAGTTGCTTCCTCCGCTTAAATCTTTTGGCATTTGCAAATTTTCTTTGGCTGTAGCATTGTGACTGGACACTTAACATTTCCTCCGCAAATCACAAGCACTACACAGTTCAAACACTTGATCTCTGCTAACAATCAAAGGTTTTATGTTAAACTTGTACATTCAAGCTGTTTAGGATTGATGATATTTATTTATACGCACGGGGTACCAAGGGGGAGGACTGAAGTGTTTCCTAATTTCTAGGTCAAACGTAACTTCAAATGAATCGTTGGTTGAGGGGTCGTAACAATGAGAAGCAGAGAGGATCTTTACAAGAGGTTAGGGATTTTCCTTGGAAAGGTTGTCTTGTGGTTATAAAATTAGAGGGAGAAGAATTAAAATGATTACGCTCTAAAAATGACTTAGTAGAAGTGACAGGGTTGTTTTTAACCTAAATATTTTTTAAGTACCAAATTTGTCACTCCTCTAAGTTATATGTTACTAACTGTAAACTCTCTTTATTGCAGCAGTAAAAGAAATGAAGTACTTTTAGCCAATGTTTTTCCATAAATCAGGAACTTTGTATTAAATCCACATTTTATTTGCTTATATGGATGTTCTTTCATTTTGACTGGACTGATACAGACTACTGAATCACAGAATAGGGTGCTTTGGAGAAGTCCTAAGGCTCAGGAAGTGGGTTTCCCTGAGGGAGATAGGCCTGGGAAGCTGTGGCAAAAAAAGAAGCTAAAGATGTTTGTTATGCTTGAATTGAGAAAAGGAGAATTCACACTATGATGGATATTTTTAAAGCCACAGTCTCCCACACAGTCACGTCTACACTCACCTAATCATAAGATAGTTTTAATGGCTTTGATTTTAAATATTCACCTATTAGGTTTGCAAATTACAATGTAACTGCACATTAGCTAATGAATGATAGCTAATGATTGACTATAAAATTAGGTTATAAGAAGATAAGTGATACACATTTTCCATAGAACTCTCATTCTTTTTTATATTTAAAGGGTTATAGTTTTAAGATAGTGGCTTCTGGTTAATTTTTTTTTTTTTAACTTACCAATTACCTTACAAAAAGACAGGGAAAGCAAAAAGAAGGGAAATCACAAATCTTTTGATTTTTGCTTTTCACTAGCAACTTAGTTAAAAAGGTTGATAATGTTTTAAACTGTTGGTGAAATTAAGTTATTTAAATCACAGTGGATTCACTCTTCCTGATCACTGCCAACATGGGTAAATGAGAGCTAGTTGTAGCTGGATTGAAAATTGTAACTAGTTGTAGCTGGATTGAAAATTGAAGACTAACATAATAACTTTTTATCAACCTTAAAACAAAGTGACTCATAATACATTCCCACTGTACATTCTTCCCTGGCATGGGCGTTTCAGATACAAAAACACAGAGGCAAAGAGAGACAGAAACAAAGACTGAAACGGAAAACTAAAAACAAAAATCTTAGATTTTATTCGGGAGCATAGCCGGTAGTCAAGAACCTCGCTTAGTCACTTTGTTAATGGACTATCAAGTATATCATCATCATCTAATATAAATCAATTACAACTAAACCACCACAGTAGTAAAACTGCCATATGGCAGGGTAGCCTGTTTAAGGCAGCAGAGCCCTGTAAGTGCTTTGGAACTTTTCCAATCTAAGCTGCAAAACTAAACCATAGAGTCAATTATATTCTCTCCCCACTATTGAAAACTAGTATGTTTGCACATGTGTATGTGTGTGCGCTCTATGTTGTTTGTATATTTGTGTGTGTATATACCTATATTTATATACACACACTCACATAAAAACACACGTTTGCATATGTATGCATAGATACAGATGGATTAATACAAAGTACTTTTTCTAAGTCTAAGTGCCTATATTTCTGAAGGCTTTGGAAGTGGGAGAGAAATGCATTTCTTTAATTCTATTGCTCTATGGGTGTTTCCTCAGGATATAAAAGATTGTTAAAACAAGAATCTTAACTCAGTGGCTTTTAAACCCTGTCTTGAGCTCTCTTCAAGTCTTCTGTGGCATAGTTGATTCTTTTCTTTCCTCTCTTAACCCACTAGAATTGAATAGATCTTGAATCACTAAATATTTACTGAGTATCTACCATGTTTGATGCACTGCAGTGGGCGTTATTATGTAAATAAAGAGGTAGTCAGCTAGTTAGGGAGAGACGTATAAACATGCAAAATGTTTAAAATAAGATTATAAACATCAATTAAAAATGTGAGAGATACAATGTCACAAAATGGCATTTGATTACACAGAGTGGCATTTGTTTACTTACTAAATGAATTGTATAAACTACTGTTGGCATGAGGTCCCCCACAAAAGAGAGAAAGATCATAGAAGATCCTGAGTTGGCCAGGCACAGTGGTTCAGGCCTATGATCTCAGCTTGTGCCTGTAATCCCAGCACACTGGGAAGCCAAGGCAGGAGGATCACTTAAGGCCAGGAGTTCAAGACCAGCCTGAGCAACATACTGACGCCCCATCTCTATAAAAAATAAAGTAAGAAAAACTCATCCAGGCATGGTGGTGTGCGCCTGTAGTCCTAGCCACTCAGAAGACTGAGGTGGGAAGATCACTCGAGCTCAGCGTTCCCGGCTGTAGTGAGCTGTGATCAAGCCACTGTATTCCATCCTGAGGGATAGAGTAAGACCTTGTTTCTTAAAATAAATAAACAAATAAATAAATAAAATAAAAATAAAAAATATAGGTCCGTTTAGGAGAGAAGGGGAAAGACATATTCCAGGTGAATGAAATCAAAGGGATAATAAATACAAAACACAAGGAGTGTTCAGAAGTCAGAGGTCAGTGATCTTTTCACATTTAAATTGTTCTCCAGTTGTACAGACTAAGTTGTGTTACCTATCATAACTAATGATTCAATAACATGCCTTCTGTGATGTTGGTGAAAAATAATTTTTTTTTTTTTTTTTTGAAATGGAGTTTCGCTCTTGTTACCCAGGCTGCAGTGCAATGTCGCAGTCTCGGCTCACTGCAACCTCCGCCTCCCAGGTTCAAGGGATTCTCCTGCCTCGACCTCCCGGAGTAGCTGGGATTACAGGTATGCGTCACCATGCCCAGCTAATTTTGTATTTTTAGTAGAGACGGCGTTTCTCCATGTTGGTCAGGTTGGTTTTAAACTTCTGACCTCAGGTGATCCGCCCACCTTGCCCTCCCAAAATGCTGGGATTACAGGCATGAGCCACTGCGCCTGGCCAAAATAAAATGTTTTCTAAGTAAACCATCAGGGATACTTACTTGGATGAAGCAGTGAATTCATAATGTAGTTACTTTAGATTTCCCAGTAGCTTTAACGTTTTAACTTGGTAGTGCCATGGAAATAATGAGAGGGATAACTCTACTTATGCTTAAAACTATATAATAATTATTAGTTTCATTCTTTGAAAGCATATTAGTGTACTGACTAAGATCTACTTTTTTATCATAAGCTTTGCCAACTAAACTCTAAAACCAGTAAAGCTCAGTAGCCTCCAGTTTATTTTGCAGATGTCTACACAGGTTATCAGAGGTCATAGTGCACACAATTTTATGCATTTTCTGATTCCGTTTATGTGGGATGGTGTTCAAGGAATCCACTGACCACATTTTTTGAAACATTCGCTAGAAAATTGGGGTCTTGGATAATAATCCAAATGATTCTGTGAGAAGGTCAAACCCCGGCAGTTTCATCTAACTTATTTTGATGATAAGGAGACCATGCAGGTGCACTGGAATCTAGTAAGTGTTCGGATAGAGTTATAATTAAGCAGCGTTTATGCTCTAATAAGAACAGAAATTCTTAGCAATAAATGGAGAATAGCTGGTATCAGCAGAGAACTTAAAAAGACATTCTCAACAAGCAAGTTTCTATTTGGATTTGGAGAGGATGTAAAGGGTTCCACTTGCATGCCGTCAACCTCCTCCAACTCACCACCCTCAAACCCCAATGTTCTGAGCTGAATCTTTGAGAGAAACATATTAGTGCTTGGCCAGCCACAATCTACATACTGATGATGGGACTTGACACCAGGTTAATTCTGTCATAAATTAGCTGAGTGAGCTATCCCCTCCTTGTCCAAAAAGTTTTTGCCCAATCTTACAGCGATAAAGTGGTACCGCTTTAGACTGAAAAAAGATTGACTAACTTCTTGGTGTTCCCATGGGATTTTGATTAGACTCCTAAAATAGTGTCAACCATGACAAATTCAAATGAGGTATGTTTCTTCCCGTCTTCCACTCAGTGAGCAATTTCAGCTACGAATGGCGTATTTTGCTCATCTTCGTGGTCCCAAATCTAGTAAGTACTCAATAAATGTATACCAGTTATGTATACAGAAAAATCGTCACTGTCCAACTCTATCCTGAAGCTGAGACTGAACATAGGCATAGTTTGCCAAGAAAATTCAGAGATGGAAACAACCAAACAAGAGAACATCCCTAACTCAGTATAGGAATCATGAACAGAATGAAACTGTCAGAGTGAGAAAAGTTAAAGGAATAGTCAGAAACTACTTCTAATGAGACCAGCAGAAGAGAGATTTTCAATCTATAATAAGCAATCAAACAAAAACCAAACCTCATGGAGTAGGAGTAATGAACATTGCTTTTCAAATGTGGGCCATTATTTTATATGACATACTAATAGTAATAAGAAATATAAAATAATTTTGAATTTAGTAATTGTTTAAGAGGAAACAATATAAAATATCTAAAAATTTAAAATTAAGAATAGGGAACATAATAAATAACCAACTAATATCATCAATGAGATATACAATAAAAACTCTCTCTTTTTTTTTTTTTTTTAGATGGAGTCTTTTTTTTTAGATGCTCTATCACACAGGCTGGAGTACAGTGGCACAACCTTGGCTCACCGCAACCTCCACCTCCCAGATTCAAATTATCCTCTTGCCTCAGCCTCCCAAATAGCTGGGACTACAGGCATGTGCCACCATGCCTGGATAGTTTTTGTATTTTAAATAGAGACAGGGTTTCGCCATGTTGGCCAGGCTGGTCTCGAACTCCTGACCTCAGATGATCTGCCCACCTCGGCCTCCGAAAGTGCACAATAAAAACTCTTTACATTTATTATTTGAAGTTAAGTTAACACAGAGACAAGCTACCACTTCCATTGTGTTTACCATCCCCAGGTGCCATTTTCTGTGATTCACAGGTATGAAGATATCTCATATTCCTAGTAACCCTATAAGGTAGGTATAGTTTTGGTCCATTTTGTTGATGAAAACACTGAGGCACAATAAAATTAACTTACTTTTCAAAGGTCACCTAGTTAAACAGCAGGAGTCAAGATGTGAAATAAGTCAGGTATCCTGGCTCCTGACTCTGTTATTAAACCCTGCGCTATCCATCTCTCTCAAAAAAGAAATTTAAAAGAAGAAGAAGGAAGAAAAGGAGGAGGTGGAGGGGGAAGAGGTGGAGAAAAGAAAAGTAGAAAGGAAGAGAAAACAAGTTATTTTTGAAAGTTCTTTAATATACTGTTTTTCAAAAATAGTCATTGTATTTGACACAGCTTTTACACTCATGGCAGGTAGCATGGTGCCTTACATGTCATTATCATAACAACGGCTAATACTTTAAGTACTTTCTGGGTAGTAAAATGGGAATATTTATAAAGACAATACTAATTATGTTAGCTAAATGTTTTTGAGCATTTATTCTGTGCCAGATACTTTGTTATGCCCTTTATATGAATGAGTTCATTCAGCCCTCTGGTGAGCTATGTGGCTTTGTGATATTGAGCAAATTATGAAAGTATATAACCCATGCACAAAACATGGGCTTCCTAACAGAATCCCATCATAGTGTTCTATGAGACTAAATGAGTTAACACAGGTAAAATGTTTAAAACTTACTGGAATGTGGTAAACTCACAACAGACTTCAGCATTTATTACTGATACAATTACTATTATTCTGGTTTTACTATAAGGAAACTGAGGCACATAAAGATTGAGGGACTTGCTCAAAGTCTCAGAGCTAGAAGGTGATGAAACCAGTATTTGAGGTTAGTCAGTCTGGGTCTCTACACTGTCAGTGCTCAAGAAGTATCATGTGAATGCATGCACGCATGAATGAGTTCACCAGCTGGAGAGCAACGGGCAGGTAGAGAAGCAACTGGCCAGGTAGAAATTGAAGAAAGAAGAAAAATGGAAGACGCATTCATAAAACGAAGCAGGGGACTGATAGATAGAAAGGGGAAAAATAAGTTAAGAGTAAAGAGATGTAAAACGGAAGAGATCATTACAGGAAATCCTCACATAATAGTGAAGCCGTATTCTGTTAATCACAGGGAGCAATTAATTTAAGAGTGAGCACTCTGAAATACTGGAGATCATACTGAGAAAATTAAAAGCAACATTAAAGCAGATTCACCTTGAAGTTGGCAAAACTTATTATACAAGTGGGCAAAGATAATAGGAAAAAATTCCGGTGACATGGCTCCATGATCAAAGTGGTTGCAATACCTCTAAGCTACAATGTTTCTAGATTTGTGTGCTCTGAAGAGCTCTCCGGGTTGCCCCATCACTTTTCCCTCTATGGGACAAGTGAGAATTTGAATTTAGAAAGGTCTTCAAGACAGAATCTCTCACATAAAAAATAACTGCTATGTATTCAGCAGAGTAGTTGAAAATAAAGCAGAGAGGAAAAAGGATTAATGATTCAAAGACTGGAGAATTTTAGAACAACTATTGTGGAGATTTCTATACAAAGTTATTGGGGAATAAATACAGTAACTAGTAATAACTTAAATTTGCAACAATGCCAACAAAAAGCAGTATGATTTCCTCAGGGCCTTAGACAGTCCAGAGTACTGCCTGAAATGCTGCTTAGTGTCTGCCACAGTGCCGCACATACATAATAAATGCTCACTTAATACATCTAAGCTATTATTTTTCCTGGTGATTTAGGTATAGGGCATAAAGACTATCTACTCTCCATCTCACAGTAAAGCAACGATAAGCCAGATCACACAGAAGTCAAGGCCACTGAAGGTGCTAACAAGAGGAACGTTGAAATGGGAGGTTATGGAGCTGAGACTGAGGAATACTGAAAATGAAGCCAGGAGCTGCATAGAGTCCTCATTGAGGCTGCAGAGTAACACACAGCCAGTTATACATAGAGAAAGGAGTGTCTAAGTAGGTAACAATTCTGAGTGATGGAGAGGGATAAAATGTGGTTGTAAAAGAGGGTTGATACATATGAAGGAGGACATTATTCCCTGATCAGAAGTGGCCATGAGGTTACAGGGGTAATGACCACAAGTGCAATCTGGGAGCAGAGAAGGAGGAACTCTAGGAGGAAGGAAAGAAAATGGCAGGCAAGTGTCAAGTACCCCTGGGAAGAGTCCTGAGGGAGACACAAGATTAGCAAGTGACAATGGAGAAAAATGTACTTGGTCGAATGCTAAAGAGAATGGTATATCTAGGAGGCCTGGACACCGAAGAAGTAAGGATGGTTTGTTTAACAAAGATGATAAAGTGGGAGCTATGACGAGTGATAAGAGAGCCCAATGAGGAACGATAAGATAGGACACATGAGTGATAGTGGAGACAGAGTGGTGTTGAGAAAATGAGGGGCTCTCTCTTTAGAATATTTTAGAGTACTAATAAAGTCAGAAAAGTTTGAAACTCTTGAGGGTGAGCAGATTTTCTGCCAAATCACCCTTTCCCTTCCAATGAACCCCAAATCACTGTCTTTTTTTATACATACAGATTTTAATTATGGCCAGGGCAAAGAGACTTGGAGACTAGGGGTAGCATATTTTAATGCATAGGAACACTCATTTTTATTATGTTGTATATATACGTGTGTGTCTGTGTATGTGTGTGTGTATCTACTCACTCTTTTTATTTTCTCCAAAGACTCAGCCTACTACTTTCATATTCATTAAAATAACCACTATTTAAAAATGCTTTGATATATTTAATGGTGACATGGTAACTACCTGAATTTTAAACAGCATTTCATAGTAAAGTGTAGGCTCTCTGAGGTCAGAGATCACACCTGTCCTACTAACCACAGTATCTCAGGGCCTAGCAGAATTCCTGTTTTATATTAGAAACTCAGTAAAGATTTCCTAACTCACTGGGCTTAACATTTTTAAAAAGCCAGTTATTTCCAGTAGTTGTGACTAGGATAACAAAAGCAATAACTGAGCACCTCTATGTTCTGGGTACAAGTATCTCATGCGTCCTTTTATTTAAGACCTACTTTAAGCACAGCAGTAGATATTATCATCCCCATTTGCTTGTGGGAAAACTGAGAATCAGAGACATAAAGTACTTGGACAAAATCACTCTAATTTCACGATTCCTAAATTTCACTTTAGTAAAAATAAGTTGTATTAGAATAAATATATTTAGGAATTGTGGGGCTCAAGGTCAGAGTTCTGACACAAACTTCACCATCATCTGTCTTCAATGTTAAGAGGTGAGTGGCAGTTCTCACAAGAGTCCTCCACCTACCCATTCTTGCAGCCTGGCTGAGAAGAAATATATACAATATTTCTCTTGACTTTGTTTGATGCTCACAAGAGATACAGGAGGTAGGCATCATTTCCATGAGGAAACTGAAACTTAGGGCGATTAGGCAAAATGGCCACAGTCACTCAGCTCATAAGTAATCAAATGTTCAAACAGGATTTGAAACCAGTTTTATGTGAACAGAAATTTTAGACTCTTTCCACCCTATTATAATATCAGAATGTTTGTTTCGTCCTGAACTCATCAATAGCCATGAGATGCCTGTATCCTTGAATCAAAAACTTCCTCAAAATTAAAAAAAAAAATGTAAAGCAATTTTAGAAAATCATTTCACCTGGCATTTACTATCAAGTATGTACCGCTACGTGGGGTAGAATCATATTACTTTAAACAAACAAACAAACAAAACAATTAAATTTTCAACCTAAATTAACATTTCTGGACAGGTGACTTGGCAGTTCATGAAGCCCTGTATTGTTAAACCTCTCTGGTATAGAAGGACCTATGGGAATAACAGTGAAAAATATGTTTTGTGAACATGTAAATTAAAAGGCACAACAAAGTGAAAATAAAATAATGAAATTATTCAGTTGCTAAATATATAAGACCAGCTTTAGAATATCACTAACATCCCAAATCTTACAATGTTAGAAATTTTAAATTGACTAATAATTAGCTGGTAGTTTATAGAAATGAGTTTATAGTAAGTTTTAATTGTTGTTTTAAACTGTTTTAAAAATATTCAACACATATGCATTAAAATAGTTTAATCCTATAATTTCTTAGCATTTTTTCCAGTACCACATAAATATGATTTTAAAATGTTTTACAGATGAGAAGTGATGTTTTCCAAGGATGAGAAAAGCTGTTAAGAGCTAACACATCCATCTGCCTATAAAAATAAGAATTAGTTTGGCAAAGGAAATGCATTCGTATTAAAATATTTAAAATTAAATGCAATGTCATAAAACCTTTACCTAGGAAAAGCCATGAAGTTAAACCACTCATCACAAGATTTAATAAGGCATTGTCTTTAATATCAGCTATTTCCTACAACAGAAAGAGACATACAGCAGAAAATCTTCACTTTTAAAATGCTCTCACTTGAATGTTTAGGCAAATGCATGTGGATTAAGAAAAATTTTGTTAAATTTATTCTCATACAAAAATTCAAATTTTGTCTATCCAAATTTTCCCTTAACAAGTTATCATCAACTGCTTAAGATACGTGTATTTGTTATAAAATACTTGGATCAATAGTTTGTTTCCTAAAATAAAGGTTTTTAAAATTCAGATGAGGTGGTTAGCTGATCCTACACATCTTAAATCTTAAAACTACCATTGTATAAGAAATACCACGCACCTTACTGAAATAGCAGCTTTAATTCTCTCCAAGTAAAATTCCAGCCTCAATACCAGGAATATCATAAAAATATTGCAAATAGTTGGCCTTTCAGTTTTATAATTCAAATCATTATGTTACTATGTAGCTCAACTACATATATCAACTATATTTTTAATGAATAATATAAAGTCTACAAGTATGATTTCTATAAATCTAGTTTTAATATTTGTTGACTTTGCATTTTTACTGTGATTTAAAATAATAAACAATTTCATTTCTATACTAAATAAAATATGCATGTATAAATTGTAAAAATTATGCAACCCTCTGTCCTTTATCATATATATAGACAGATAGTTACAGATGTAGATATCAATATAGTTCTATATTCAGTTTGTCCAAAACACTTGGGGTTAATTTAAATGGCTGTCTCATTTTAGAACTAATTTCAATTGTTTTATAATTCTGTATTTTTTAATGTCTTAGAGGCATTACAAAATCAAACAAGCCCACAGGCCTGGATGTATTCTCATTTTTTTCCTTTATATTCAATATAATTTTTGCTCTATCTGCAGATAAATGTATCTTCCACAAATTTTTTTTCTAGTTTTCCTTACCTACTGTCATTATCACTCTGATATACTCAGCAAAAGTGAAGTTTTCCTCAAAGGGCAAAAATCAAGAATAATAAAAATCAATTATAGAACTTCCCATTGACATCTATGATATAGGTTGAGTGAATATCTTTTCTCTACCCTCCAAAAGAAAGGGTATATATATGCATTTTCAAACAAACCGCAAATAGCTAAAAAGTCCGTTTTAAGATTGAGAGCTCCAGAGGAAGAAATTCCCTAACAGGCTGCCTCCTCCATTTTTCCTTCCCTAGAATTGGTGCTTTCAATACAGTTGGAACTTCTACAGATCACAGACATTGTTTGCCCAGGCTGACCAATCTTTGAGGCAGGTTTTTTTTCCCTTCAAGATACTTCATGTTAACAGCTTGAGGGTGTTCAATCAGCACTGCTTTGATCTCGGCTGGAACTATAATTATTTAACATTGTTACATGGATTTCTATAATCCACCCCACCATTAAATCCCTTTTACACCCTCATCTTCTGAGGCCTAATCTGCATCCATACACTTAGTTTGTCTTCTCCGCTGGTCTCATCAGGAGCCTGCATTCTCCCACATCCTGACTGATGGTTTTCTCTCTCTTTTTTCCCCTCTAATGAAATCATTTTCTTACAAATTGAAAACTGCAAAAACTGTCTTATGCATTTGCTCTATTTTTAAGAGCTCCCTATTGAATAGCAGTATCATCCACCATTCATTGCAAACTTTTCCCCCAATTCTATAAAATTCATTTACTCAGCAGAGGTTTTATTAAAATAATGATAAGCATATATTTGATTTTTAAAGAGAATTTCTGTAAAAGCATACAAAATAGAAAGCAGCAAATGTGGTTTTTTGAAAACACAGGAGGAAAGATTTGGTAACATTTTGCACTTTCTTATTTCTTCTTCAGAAAGTGAACTGAGCTGTTCTGGATGGGCCATAAAACTGGAAGGTATAAAGCCAATTGAAAATAGAAATCTTATGGGAACAATTCTGCAAGAATGTCTGAAGAGGTCTGTGGAAGGCAAGTCCCAAGGAGAAAAGGAAAGAGATAAGAAGGCTGTTCTGCAAAACTGCGAGGCCCTCAGAAAAAACAAAGGGAATAGTACAGAGAAGACAGTATAGTGGGGAGGCAGGGATTTTGCACTTTCCTAATTCTGGCACGTGTATTCCTCACAAAATTCACAGCTACCAGTTCATTCAAGAGTTCACTTACAATATGTTGGTTGGGTTAGATTCTTCAAGCATTTAAGTGTAGACACTAAGAGGTAAATGCAGATTTCTCAATTTGAAAAGGATGGCAATAGAGTATGTAGTCATCGGTAGAAGAGATAAGATTATCTTCCTTTTCGGGGAAAAAAAAAAAATGAAACAGCCTTAAAAGACAGAAAATTTCCATCACATTCTCTCAATAAGAAACAACCCAAGGCCACCTAGATGAATGAGAGACTTTTCATTTCACCCACACATGAAGAACCCTAAAATCATGAGATTTTGCAGTTAGCTATTTATGTATTTGCTAGTTTGTTTGTTTAGAGATAAATGAATAAATATGTTGTCCTGAGTTAATCAGAACTCCTCTTCTTCAACTGCAAGTTTTTACTCCAACATTGCTAGTATTGTAATACTGCTAATAACCAATCATTAAAAGTGATCATCCTTTCTTTCCTTCGAAGAGCATATAACACAAAAGTTATATATACACACACACACACACGCACTCTATAGAAAACTATATAACGTGTTTTTATAAATTATATATACACACAAATATATATAGTTTATAAAAACTATATAGGCTGGGCGCGGTGGCTCACGCCTGTAATCCCAGCACTTTGGGAGGCTGAGGCGGGTGGATCACGAGGTCAGGAGATTGAGACCATCCTGGCTAACACGGTGAAACCCCGTCTCTACTAAAAATACAAAAAATGAGCCGGGCGTGGTAGTGGGCGTCTGTAGTCCCAGCTACTCAGGAGGCTGAGGCAGGAGAATGGCATGAACCTGGGAGGCGGAGCTTGCAGTGAGCCGAGATCCGGCCACTGCACTCCAGCCTGGGCAACAGAGCAAGACTCCAACTTAAAAACAAAAACAAAAACAAAAAACTATAAGTGTATATGTGTGTATATATATACACACACACATGCAGTTTTATATATAGAAAGATGGTTTATATACCTATATAAAGTTACTTATAAAGTTGATGAATTAAAAATGAATATAAGAGCAGGCTTGCAAACACTGCCTGCAAGGAAGCTTAAAATTATATTTTCAGCCCATTTTAAGCAACTATCTTGGACTCTATGGTTTAGCTACCCATGCAATAATACTATTCTTGTCTCTGCCATTTTCCTATCTATGTTTTCTTTTATCTGCTTTAAAAATTTATTCTATCATTTTACATTTTATGTTTTTTATTATTTATCTCAAATCCACTGCAGAATGAAGCAAAGCATAAGGAGCACCTGCCTAAATTATATTTTTCACTCTGAAATACTTTAGCACTTCAACTTGAACTTAAGCTAGTATCATTTTACTCTAATCAAGGACATTGAATCGAATAAAAGACTTTTATTTTTTGAATAACATAGATACAAACTGATTCACTATTTCTTTGGCCATTCAGAAGTTAAAGAAATATAATGGGGAAGAAGACACAAGGTTGAAGCAAAATTTTAGACAAAAAAAAAAAAAATCTGGATACAAAGTAAGGATCATGACGATGCTGATGATGATGTCATGGTTATATTGCTTACACAACACAGTGTCAGGCACTCTTTTCATTAATTCACTTATATAATATAAAGCCCTGTGAAGCATGGATACAGCACTCCCATGGTAGAGATAGAAAGTTGACAGGCAAAAATGTTAAGTAATTTGTGCGAATTTGCTGAGCAGGGTAATGGAGCAGCAGAATTTGAAAGCAATTTTCATCTGAGATTCTGTCTCCCATTACCTTTACCTTCCTTCCCTGGAATTTGACTTGTGACCTTAGTCTCTCCCTCATCCAGCCTTCTTCGCACAGGAAGCTTCACAGAGGGAAGCAGTAAGCTCAGACCTGACTTTGTCCTCTGTTAGCAATGAAACCAGGTAAACCATTTAACGGTTCTAAGACTTAACATCTTTCGCTATAAAAGAGGGATTACATATTGGGACTGGAGCCAGGGTGCTCTGGAGCCTTGAGCATCAGTGACTGGAGCCAGGGTGCTTGATGAATGGTGGAGGTTAAGATTATTATGTGCTTTCCAGGATGAAGACACATAAATGATTAATTAAACACAGAAACCAAAAAGTTGTGCATTGGAAAGGAAACAGTTCTCAAAATTGTATTAAAATATAAATTAAACTTAATAAATAGGTTTAAAGAAAAATAAATCATATTGCTCCTTGCTTATATTTTAGGGAAGAAAAAAGAATTCCAGTTAGGTAGGGGAATCTCAAAATATGGTAGCAAATAATAAGTGCCACAATCAAGAAGAGTTCATTGTGTGAAAAACAGAGAAATGAAATAGTGACACACACACAATCTCTGGAGTCCAGGCTGCTTAATTTTGATTCCAGGATTATCTGCTGTGTGACTTCAGGAAAGTTCCTTAACATTCCTATACCTCAGTTTCCTGATTGGTCAAGATGAGAATAGTAACCTAAAGTTATTATTGGGAAATCATTGAGAATTTGTTCGCTTTTATATCTCTCATGCCTATAACAGTAACTGGCACACAGTAAACTCTTAATACATAGTAGATACCAGAGATGTGAACAAAAAAGAGAATGCTAAGAAGATCACAGAAGAGGAAGCATTTCCAAAAAGTAGAATTTTACAACCTCAAGATTAATCCTAGATAGTTGTTTATTTTATTATCATTTCAAAAGAATAACCCTCTGAAAAACAAATGCTTTAGGACCTCTGATTTACTAAGTTTACCTTTAAGCCCTTTTATTTGAATGATTTCAGATTTCTGAAAATAGCTATCAGTGGGCCTAACTGGATGACATATCCTGAATCCTACAGATTTAATATTAAAAGCCCAAAGGAAATCAGGAGAATTATTAATTTCAGGTAATTTTAAACCATGGTTGAAATATTTCATGCATTTTTTAACAGTTAAATATAATGCCATCTTCATTTTACTGTATTTGAATATCTGGCATTGAAAGTTTTTTTTTTTATTTTACCATGCTTACTTTAAAAGTAAAGAATGAGTCAAGTCCAGAGAGTCGAATTGACTAACAATCTCTTTTAATTTTAAAATGTGCTAAAATATTCCACTATATATTAATCATGAATTATTGACATGAAATATTAGCCTTAAGCTATATGAGTTCCTAAAATAATTTATTTCCATTTTCTAGGCTGTAAAGCTATTTTATAAGAAATTAATTTTGCCACAAAATAGTAATTATGATTTTTTTATAAATGAATAATTTGAGCTTTTCAAAAATGTCTACTTGTTCTTGATAATCAAAATTTTTTTCTAGTGTCCACACCAACATGTCAAAGATATCAAGAAATTGCATTATATGTAGAGTGCTCTTTAAAATCTCATATTTATTTTAAAATTTAATACAGGATACAAAAATAATTTCTACATTTAATAACTTAAAACAGTTAAAGTATTTTTTCACAACACATGAGCATTTTTTTTCTTTTCAGAATAATAAGTGCTTCATTTTGTATGCATAACCGTAAGAAAACTCTTGCTTTTACTTGCTTTATACTGCTCAAAGCAAGCTAAAAGTACTTCCTCCATTACTTTCAATGCATTCTCATACTGAACACAAATACTTATCAATGATGTTGACACCTTTCATTTTACCCAAATTTCTTAAAAGCCTATTGCTGAGTGTCCAGTGCAAGCCCTCAACTCACTCCTAACTCCATTTCACCCTCCATATGATGCTGGGTGGGCCATGCTCCCTGTGCCAGCGATGCTGGAATGTTTTTTCCTCTCCTCTCACTTTCTACCTGTTGGATGTTTCCATGTTTATTAAGGCAAGTGGCCTTAACTGGTCTTCCAGAGCCAAGGAGATGCCTCCTTCTCTGGGTTTCCTATGTGTTCTTCTGTGTTCTTTCCTCATTTGTCAGCTTGGGGTATATTCCCCAATTTTGCCTCAAGTAAAGCCTCTTTGTTTTGAGACCTTCTTTATTCTCCCTAAATTCTCCAGGATTTGGAAAAGACAGCAAATCCGTTAGGCCACTGGAGTCCCAGCTTTGCTTGCTATGTTTTGGTGTCACTATTGAAAACCTTTCCTGCACAAGAAAATTGATTTGCCTTCTCCACTGAAGTGATACCCAAACAGCTTCTGCTCCTATACAACCTTAGGCTGCAGGGTTCCATTCACTTAATCAACACTCACATCTCAGCTCAGTCATTCTTTCCCAGAGCAGGACCCCAGGGAATGCTATCTGGTCCCAGAGGGTTCTAGATTCAGGAACAAGGGATGAGGGAAGCAGCCCTCTCTCTTAAACCCAAAGGCCCTAATGTTGAGTCCTAGCTTTATCTGCCTTCCAGAAATCTTCCCTTGGTGTCCTTTTCCTGCCAGCAGACTTTGGTTACAGCCACCATAATCCACTCCACTATGGACTGAACTGTGTTCCCCCAAAACTCATATGTTGAGGCCCTAATCCCCAATGTTATTCTCTTTGAAGGTATAGCCTTTAAGGAGGCAATTACAGTTAAATGAGATCATAAGGAGAGGACCCTAAGCCAACAGGAATGCTATCCCTGTAAGAGGAACACACACCAGGAGTCCTCACATACACAGAAAAAGTGAGGCGAGGGCGCAGCAAGAAGACAGTCATCTGGAAGCTAGGAAGAGAGGCGTCACTAGAAACAAAGCCTACTGATACCCTGATTTTGGACTTCCAGCCTCCAAAATCATGAGGAAATAAACTGTTGTTGTTTAATCCACCCAGTCTGTGGTATTATGTTATGGCAGCCTGAGCATGCCAATACATACCCCAAGTTGGGGGAAAAGTAGTGGAGTTTGGTTGACTACCACAGAGAGAGCCCCTAGGGTACATATTCCAATCAGTCTCTTACCTCCTTCCAGGGTTCTGAGATTTCCTAGACAGGGAGTATTTATCACAAAATCACAAAGCACCCTCCCCACCCACCACACACACACCCAGTTTGGAAGGTTCTGGTTCCTATTTGCCTTATATTTGCATAACTAACAAGAATTACTGAGCTGGGGCAACATGGTGAAACTCCATCTCTGCAAAAATAAAAACAAAACAAAAAACTAGCTGGGCATGATTGTGTACACCTGTAGTCCCAGCTCTCTGGGAGGCTGAGGTGGGAGAATAGCTTGAGCCCAAGAGGTCAAGGCTATAGTGAGCTGTGGTTGCACCACTGCACTATAGCCTGAGTGAAGGAGTGAGACTCTGTCTCAGAGAAAGAAAAAAAGAAGAGTCATTCAAGTGACTTCTTTAATAATAAGAAAACAGTTTGTAGAATATTTTTCATGCCCAGTTATAACATTAGAATTGGTGAGAATAATTTCTTTAAAGTTTTTTTCCTTTATCACCCTATTAAGAAACTGTTGCTTTAATCATATTACTATAATTATTGTTTAATGGCAAGGGGACCTGATGTCCCCCTTATTCAACTTACAGAATAAGAAAAATATGTTCTCTACTAAGGAATATGATAACGTTCTAGAAAACATCTAATTAAAAAAACAGAACTGAAAGAGCAAAGACTCTGAAGATGGAAAATGCTTTCTTCCTTTTTTTCTTTTCTTTTCGCTTGCTTTTCTTTTAATTGCTTTTATAGAGAAAATATAACTAAAAGTAATGTCAAATGAAATAATGCATTGCTTATTAAAAATACATACTGAAAACATGCACTGTCAATTTCAGATACTTGATCATTTTTATATTATTTGGCGTACAGCCTACTTAATTCTGTTAAGTGGCAACATGTCTCCATCCCTGATAGAATATATTTGTCTATTTGTTGTTTTCACTTTAGTTTATATTATTAACACAATGTTAAAAAATGTAACAATCTGCATTGATTAATATGGAAAAGGTAATGGGGGGAAAACAAATGAATTTTTTAAATTTTCATTCCATCAGTAAGTTTGGGACTATCTTTACATGGAGTGTAACATTCATTTCAACTGATCTCTGCCATGAAAACAAAAAAGAATTCTTTGATTCTTTGTGTATTTACCCAAAGATAAAGGAATGTTTAAGATGAAATATGCTCTTTTCTTTGCTTCCTTGTATGTGACCTTGTATTAAATTTTTAACAATTTGAAAACATGCAACACTTTGCAATTTTCTTTTAACTACACCTAATATACGGTCCATGGGAATTCTGTCAAAAAGACTCTGCTGTAGGCAAGAAGTTCAGAGGACATCCCTTGAGGCTTCCTTTCTTATTCCCTTCAAACTCTCCAAAAACCTCCAACAGCCAAGAGCCAAGTCAGCCTTACTTCCGAACACCAGGTAAGACCAGTAAGGCCACCAGAGGCCCTGGTTAGATTTCTTTGCTAATCTTTTACCAAACCCTTTTATTGTTGCCTTTATATAGTTGGTAGATGTAACACATCTTCAATAGGCAGCCTCATGTCTAAATCTGGAGCTCCTTCTCTGCCTGCAGGAAACTGTATTTTCCCTTGTCTTTCAGAGAGTCTGTCCTTTCCTCAGGTATGAGAGTGACAGGAAGGACAGTGCCTTCCAGGTAGCAGGTCTAGCTGGGAAGTGAAGGCTTCTCTGCAGGCAAAATGAAAGCATGTTTACCACACATGCTATGGAATTAGACTTGGCAAAAAACAAGCAAACAAACATTTTCTATCAATGAGTAACAACTTAAAGTGAGTCCAATGTGAATTTATCACTCCCTTGGGATCGCTTGACGAGCTCATTATTGCCTGTGTTACCTCATCAGCATCATTTCTTACCACCAGCATCACACCGCCCACTGTAAATGCCTCTATCACTGTACCCGCAGCCATGTGTTTTAATTATCTCATCATTTGTCTATCTTCTCCTTTGTACTATGAGCTTTTTAAGGCAGACTAAGCCATCGCTTGATCCTTGGAACCTACTGCATAGTTCTTCTTCAACAAATGTTTGAACTAATTAAATTAATTAATTCAATGTAGGTCTACAAAGGTACAGGGGAAGAAGTACAAAATCTAGAAAGCATATGTAAGTCATATTTATGAGTGAATAAGTTGCAAGCTCCAAGTATCAATCTTAGAAACAAGTGCATGAGTTTATTATAAAGACAAAGATATAATAATGCCCAAGGTCCAAATGTGCTACTGAGGTAAAAACAACAACAAAAATACAATAACAACATACTGGCTGTTATCTGTTTGGCTACTGAAAAAGAAAGCATACCTCTAACATATCAAATGCATAGCACAAATGTATATTATATAATTTATTGTTAGCAAATGTAACATATCGAACACATTAAAAGTGATAAACCTTACAAAAATCATAAGCTATTTGATAAACCAAAGTTATTGAGAGACAAAGGTAGAAATGATGAAATTTAAAAGAAATAATGCGGCCGGGTGCAGTGGCTCATGTCTGTAATCCTAGCACTTTGGGAGGCCAAGGCGGGTGGATCACTGTCCTGACTAACACTGTGAAACCCCGTCACAGATAAAAATACAAAAAATTAGCCAGGCATGGTGGTGCGAGCCTGTAGTCCCAGCTACTCAGGAGGCTGAGGCAGGAGAATCGCTTGAACCCAGGAGGCAGAGGTTGCAGTGAGTCAAGATCGTGCCACTGAACTCCAGCCTGGGCAACAGAGTAAGACTACATCTCAAAACAAACAAACAAGAAAAGAAATAATACTATGGAAAACCTGAAGATATTGTAGGAGCAGAAAATAAAAACTAAAACAATTTAATAAAGTTAATGGATAACAGATTCAGAGTAGTTTAACACAGGAATACAAATGTCTCTGGAAGCATACTCCTAAATTCAGAAGTTTAGAAAATTCTTAGGCAAAAATAAGAGGTAAATGATAATGAATAATTTTATTCAATTACCAGAGAGTTTTAAAGAAATCTAAGTACTTTATATACTAATTTACCAAGAAAATTTATTTTGTATATTTATTTGACAATAAATATTTTACATGTTTATTTATCAATGATGGTTGTTTACTACTGCTGATTCCATGTGCTTATTTTTCCCTCTCATCTGAACCTACCACAGTCTGGTTTCTGCCACCAAAGCTCCATGAAATAGTTCCAGTTAAAATCACTAATATCTGGATGTCACTAAATTTATGGACATTTTTAACTCTCCATCTTGGTCTCTCAGCACCATTTAAGCCAGGCATAGCCCCTTCCTTCTTTAAAAAAAAACAAAAAACATTTTCCTGGTTTTCCCCATCTTCTCTGGCCATTGCTTATCAATCTTCTTCAATGACTCTTCTTCCTCTATCCTTCCCCTAAAGATAGGGAATTTCTGTCTCCTATCTCTAGGGAATAGAGGTTTGTTTTGCAGCCCTCTGGTTTATATTTCTATACTAGGCAATTTCGTCTTCTCCCAAGAATTCCACTGCCATGAGTACATTGCTAACTGTCCAATTTATATCTCTACCCCAGACCTTTCTTCCAGGCTCCTGGCTATATTACCAATGTTCTACTCAACAGCTCCATTTGGATATCTCAAGTAAATAAAAAACATGCCATATTAAAAATCCAACTCATCATCTTACTCCATGAACATGCCTTTCCTTCAGTCTTCCTTACCTCAGTAAATGGTGTCAAAATATTCTACATTGAGAAAGCCACATATAATGACACTAACAAATATATAAAGCGCTCTCTACAAGCCACTGTGACCTCTTGATAAGGCCAGTGAATTTTTACTTCCTTCTGTCCACTCTCTACATAGTCATCAGTGTCCTTTGCTTTTTTATTCTTAATGCAAATATGAGCATGTGACTTCTCTGCATTTTATGTCTTCAGGATGGCTTTGAGTTTAAATCCAACAATAGTATTACAGAATATAAGGCACTGAAGAATCTGAACCCTGCTTCATCTTACACCACTCTCTTGGTTGGCATTCTTAGCTCCAACCACAATGGCCTTGAATTCACGTTCCTTCTCATGACAAGGGTTTTGAAAATGTTGCATATTCTGCCCAGGTTATTCTAATCCCAGTTTTTGCTCAAACCCCCTTCCCATGCTCTGTCCAACTAATAATGCCTTTTTCTCTTTCAGATGTTAATTTAAATAAATACTTTACACCCCTTTTACCTAGATTGAGGTCTTTAAATACTGGTTTGAGTATCTCTTATCTGAAATGCTTGGAACTAGAAATATTTTGGATTCTACATTTTTAAAAATTTTTTGGAATATTTGCAATACTTGTTGAGCATCCCAAATAAGAAAATCAAAATTCCAAAATGCTCCAATGAGCATTTCCTTTGAATACCATGTACTCAGCATTTTGGATTTTGAATTTTCAGATCTGAGATGCTCATCTTGTACCAAATCCCAGGAACAGTAACCCATGATCCTTGGAGAAACAGCTCACCCCAAGTTTAGAACAGAAAACTAACAAGATGAACCTCTGACATTTTATCATGCCAGGAGTAAAATGGGCTATCAAAGTCTATTATGTTCATGTCAAAAGGTCTCAGAAACCACCCTGAGGTCTTAGTCACTTTTGGAGGGTGAAGGCACCAATTCACTATTTCACAAATTTGTAAATAATGAGAATGATGCATTTGTCCTCCCCTTTCTTTATGAACAGTATTTAAGGAAAACCAAATAGGGGAAGGGAAGATTTTCATAAGATAACAATTTTAGATAATAATTTTAGCTAATAAACAATTCGCACAAACAATGACAAAATGTGAAAACCAGCATTTTGCAAATCCTATAGATACAATGAAACCTGGCAATAATTATTAGGGAAAAGCTGATCAGAAACTTGACAAACATCGGATCAGGCTGAAAACACCTAACCACCCGATACACTGTACTATCACTACAAGTGTAACTGGAGCGACAGTACATGTGAGCATTCCCACCACACAGTACATCACACACTCGTACTGGTAGTGCACTGGAGCATGCAGTTGGGCACCCAGTCTTTATGTGCCTGCTGATATAAAGCAGTAAAAAGCACCAGTGTGTATGCAGTATTGATGCCCACCATATCAAACCTGAATTTACTCAAGGATCTAGATTAACAACCAATTTACAAGAAATGTGGGGTATCGAAGAACATGCTACACAACACCACCAGGATGCAATCTACCCAGTTTAGAACATGAAAAGTACTGCAGGAGAAATTTCATTTCCACAAATAAGTGTGTGTATGGGGGGTGGGGGGTAAGTGTAGGGGGAGAGAGACTGCTATCCATTCGAAAAGACTTATCATATAAACCAATATGTGGATCTTTGTTGAATCCTGATTCCAATGAACCAACCATAGACATTTTTTGAGATAAGTAGGGAAGTTTGAAAATGAATTGAACTTTAGATAATATTAAGAATATTTTTATGTGTTATACTGATATTTGTTTAAAGCAAAAGTCCTCATTTATTAGAGAGACTATCAAAGAACCTATGAGTGAAATGACATGATTTCTGAAACTCGCTTTAAAATACTCTAGATACGTTGGGAGGCTGAGGCCAGGAGTTCGAGTCTAGCCTGGCCAACATGGTGAAGTCTCATCTCTAATAAAAATTAAAAAAAATTACCTGGGTGTGGTGTCATACTAGGGAGGAGAAGTGAGGCAGGAGAATCACTTGAATCCAGGAGACGGAGGCTGCAGTGAGCTGAGATGGCGCCACTGCACTCCAGCCTGGGTGACAGGGCAAGACCCCATCTCAAAAAGAAAAACAAAACAAAACAAAACTCTAGAAAAAAAAATTTAGAAGGAAGTGATGAAACCAGATTAGCTAAAAGTTGATAACTTTTGAAGTTGGGCAATGGGTACATGGGAATTCATTGTACTCTTCCCTCTTCTTTGATGCATGTTTACAACTTTGCATATTAAAATATAAAAAATAAAAATAAAAACAAATTAAGTTAAAAATGATTGGTCCTCACAGGAATCATTACTGAATCTCTTTCCACCAGACCGGGCCAGCCCCACCACTGATAATATAGTTTTATGATATCATTTAAATTACTTCAAGAGAACAGCTATCACATATGCAATAAGCATTCAAGAATCATTATTAAAACAATTTTCAATTTCTGGTAGAACATACAGTCTCTGAAGTTGAGACCACTCTGGTTAATGTACCACCATATATCCTAGGGCCTAACACTGAGTGTTGCATATAGTTGATACTAAATATGTAGCTGAAAACATAAACTTGCCCTAACTAATTTATCTGTGTCCTCAGTCAATATTATCCTTCTAGTAATTTAGTTCCAAATTTGTGGCACATCAATATCAAATTGTATATATTTTACTTTTCATGATTTTAAACTACTTCCAATGCATACCATTGTGTTGATCTTTACTTATATTTTAAGCCCACTTAAGTTCTTTTTAAAACCAGCCAAATAAAAACAAAATAGGTTTACTTCTTTCTTTCAGCTTTCCAGATATGAGAGTCAATTTACTCTCACATATATTTTCAGAGCACAACACTGGTACAAGGAAATCAATGCCAATAATCCCTGGTCCAACATACATATTTAATGCATAATTTTGGGTTTCGTTTGTTTGTTGTTTCGTTGTTGTTGTTTGAGACAGGGTCTCATTCTGTTGTTCAGGCTGGAGTGCAGTAGCAGGATCATAGCTCACTACAGCCTCAAATTCCTAGGTTCAAGCAATCCTCCTGCCTCAGCCTCCCAAGTAGCTTGGACCACAGGTGCCAATCACCACATCTGGCTATTGTTTTTTTAATTTTTTTGTAGAAATAAGGGTTACACCATGTTGCCCAGGTTGGTCTCAAACTTCTGGGCTCAAGAGATCCTCCCACCGAGACCTCCCAAAGCACTGGGATTACAGGCATGAGACACTGTGCCTGGACAGTGCATACATTTTAATAATAGAGATTATAAAAGGAATGGCAAAGATATTTCTTATATACCAATTCCTACTGATGGGTAGTGTCTTTCTAAAGTGCCCTGTTGAGATGCATTCTAAGCTGAATTATGGTTCAATGGGAAAGAACACAGTAAAACCCTGTTAGTGAACACAACTGGGGTGGGTAGTGGTTATTTAATCAAAATAGCCAAACCATAGAAATATTTTTTAAATAGCGTTATAAGCATCATATTTTACTTTATAAAAATGCATAAAAGCATCAAACTTTTTATATAGGGTTTAGACATTTTATATAGACCGATTTGTGTTTCACTTGTATAAACAGCATTCACATTCTTCTGTATAAACAGCATTCACATTCTTCATGTATGATTTCTAGTTTGTTTCATTAGAATGGAGGATGTAAAAGCTTTTGCAAAGCTATTTAAGTGAAGTTTCTTTAATATTTTGTAAGATTTTTCTCACAAATTATTCAGTTGTTTTGACCACACCTACATTTTTTAGTGATTTTCCTTTATCCAGTCTTTTGAAGGTTTCAACATAGTTTTCATAGAAATAATATATTTTGTGTGAACATATTTCATTGGTTTAGACAATATTTAAAATAAAGTAAAAATTATAGTAAAAAGTATGCCTAGGAAGCATACAAGTGACTGCCCACATCGTTTCTTTCTAACTCCTGGCTCCTGTATCAGTTTGCTGAGTGGCTGAAATAACAGGAATTCATTGTTTCACAGTTCTGGAGGTTAGAAGTCCAAGATCAAGGTGTCAACAGGATTGGTTCCCTCTGAGGGCTGTGAGGAAGTATCTGTTCCATGCCTCTCTCCTCTAGCTTCTGGTGGTTTACTGGCAATCTTTAGCTTTCCTTGGCATGTAGAAGTATCATGGGGATCTCTGCCTTGATCTCCACAAGGCATTCTCCTGTGTTGTCTCCCAGAGAAGACCAGTTATATTCGATCAAGGGTCCACCCTACTTTACTACGACCTCATCTTATCCAATTATATCTTCAAAAACCCTATTTCCAAAGAATACCACATTCTGGGGTACTGAAGGTTAGAATTTGAACATATAAATTTGGTGGTATAGAACTGAAACCAAAACTGCTTCAATCAGTAAGTTTTAGAGAGGGATAGAAATTGTAGTTTAGTTGAGGGAGCTTCTACTGCAAATAGTGAATTGTCATATATTTTGGGGACCATAAGATAATCATAAAATTTGGCACTGTATCCATTTTCCAGTACTGTGTCTCATGAAAAGGTCACTGCAATGAAAGGTCCAAAGAAAATTTATCTCAAATTCATTATCTTTAACTTGAATTTCTCAATTTAACTTATGTAAACAAATTAGATGTTTGCAAACTCTAAAACAAGCCACTATCTAAATATACTTAGTTCCCATTCTTATACAGCTGAAGAAGTAAAATCATCATACTAGTAATAATAAATTGATATACTTCATAAAGTTGTTTATGAATCAAAGACATTAGCTGCCTTTCCAAACAGTGATCCAACCTACTTTTTTCTTTTTTCCTTTTCTTTTTGGTTGTGTTTATGTCTGTCCTAATTCTGTATGAGAGTGCAAATTGGAGTAGGGAATAAAAGAGAACTTTTTTACCGTGTTCATGTGGCAATCTGTTCTACAAAGAGTCAGGCTTTCATCTTTTAATCCAATATCCACTTAACGACACTACAGAAGGTTTATTTTTTACCCCCTCTTGTTTCATAAAGGGCTCAAAAGTCTGTACCAGTTTTTGACACTTTGCTATAATATTTTCCTGACCCCCCCATACACACACATGTGAGCACACACACACACACACACACACTCCTCTCTGCCTCATTTTCATATGGACACAAAGCATTGAGATAAAATGATGGTTCATTATAGTGGTACAGAGCTCTTATCTTCATCCGGCAAGAGTCATTTCCTTCCAAAGATTGAAATGCAAATGTGAAAATTAATGATAACTGCATTATCTGATAGCAGAGATAATACCAATTCACTGTCAGAGTAATACACAGTCATTCTAGGATTTCCTCCGCTTCTCACAATATTCTTCTTACTGTCAGACTATATCTATGGTTAACTATGTTTCATAGGTTTTTGTTAATTTACTTCAAATGGCATTTCCCAGATCTTATATCTACCACATTTTCCCAATCAAAAAGGAAACGAAATCAGAACTGTAATCTTCAAGCCCTTCTTTGGACTAGTAAAGAGGAGGAAAAAGCTGTATCATTAAGTGTGTGCTTCTATCTCATAGTGGTCTTCTGGCTACAGTTTCACTTTATGCAAAAGTGATCATCTTACTAGTTTAATTTAAAGTACAAAGCAGAACTTGCCTGATTATCTGTTTATATCCCTCATGTTGAACAGCAACTGTATAAAGCAACTTATTTACAGATACCTTGACCAATTTTTAGTTAAGAGGCAACAAGTAGACAGGTCTGATTTTGCCCTAGACATTTATTTTTGAAAATTTATTTACATTAAAAATTATTGAATTGAATCATGTTTTAAGTCAGACTGAATAGAACATACTTAACATAATCCTACAATGACTTTTACATTGCAAAATCATTTTGCCAAATTAACTCACTGCGCTAATGTTTAACAAGGACTTATTACATGTAAGGCGTTGTAATGGCCACACAGGTACAATTGCTGAAATGATAGTGAAAGTAATATTAAGAGTAATTAATTGAGCACTTAGGAAGCTTTGAGCTCCATGCTTCAGATGTTAAATCTCATTAATGACGTAGTTATTATTATTAGCCCTATTTTACAAACAAGGAAACTGAGGCCTTGGAGTGTTAATAGCTTGCTCAACGTCACAAAATTGATAAGTGGCAGAGCCAAGATATAAACAGAGGGATGTTTTTGGTCTTCTCCATTCATGACATTACCCCAAAATAATTTACCTTTGATGCATACTCTGACTTATTAGTGTAAAAGCAAGTTTTAATATTTGAAAATGTATAATTCAAAAAAAGATTACAAATTTTATTCTTACAAATCATCAATATAGTGTTTGATTTTCTACTTCATTTTTATTGAAATGACCCAAAGTTTAATATATAAACGTTAAAATCTATTTAAATAGAGGTATATACTTACCCTGAAAAGTTTGTGTCAAAGAATCTCAATACCTGCTCAAAATGTTATACCTGTGTATGTCTGCATTAAGACATGTTATGGGGGGGGGTACATGTACTTATTTGCATATTTAAGTAGCATGATATTTTCCTTTATTAGAGCTCCTGGAAGTTTCAATTATAGCTGCTGTAAGCCTGATGGTAAGACCAAGATTTCATTCAATATTGTACCAGACAAATCAGATTTTCACTATTCCCAAGTGCAAAAAGAAGTAACCATGTTTTAATCAGGTAATTCAGAGAATTAGCACACTGAAAGTTGATGTAAGTAAGATGTGACTTTTAAGGTGCTTATTTCATAAAGGCAGATGACAGATTTATAAAAGATTTACCTAAGTTTTCTTTCCCTAGTCTCCTAAATACGAGTACATAAAACAGACTTCGGTCATGGAATGTGGTTCTTAAGATCGCTAGGGATGTGAACACTATTTTCAAAATAAGGTCAACATTCCAACCACTGGTCTGTCTGAAAGGATGAAGTCAAAACTGTTCAACAAAGTTCAGTCCTAGGGTAAGGGAAGACCACTCACATATTTAGCAAGTCCTATTCTCTCCCAAGTTCTGTGCTGGACACTTTGTAAATATCATCTCTTTCATATTTCATCCTCATCACAGTATTTCAAGCTATTATTATTCCCATTTTAAAGATAAGGAAACTGAAGCTTGGCCTGAACTTCTGAACTTAACATGCCAGAATCTAAAATCTGTACACTTCATTCTGTAGTTTAAACCATACTCTACTCTTCAGTCTATGAGATGCTTCATTATTGCATCAGTGACTCAAATATGGTACATGAATAATTAAAGAAGCCTACAGGAGGGAAATGACATCCAAAAAATGAGAATACGGACAGCATCATGTTACACCTTGAAATTCTCCCAAGTACTCTAAACAATTATTACAATAAATGCAAGATAAATATTTATTGAACACTTAGACGTATAAGAATATTGGCAAATGAAGAACTTGTGATAGTGATAAAACATAAAATTTGTGAGGAAAAGAAAAGAAAAGATGTTTACTTAAAAGAAGACAGATGTTATAAATAAAATATGGTCAAATACAGATGAAAAACCAGAATAGTGAAAAGTAAATGTTCTGTGAATTAGATTCCAAGCAAAGAAGTGTCCAAGTAAAATTTTATAAGCAAGAAAGAACAATTACATTAAAAAACAGATGTGAGAGATACTGAAATAATGAGATGATGACTTTTATACTGGCCTGAACCTTACTAGCTTAGTGTGTGTCTAGCTTTTCATTCAAACTATGAAAGATTCATAGGAACTTGAAGTATACTTAAATAGGAATCAGAAACATTTAAACATGAAAGAATTCCACCACAGAAATGTTTACATGTAAGATAATTTTCTTAAAGATTGTTTAGGTTACACTTAATCATAACAGCTAACAAAGGTGTGAGCAATAGTGATAACAAAACATATCTTTTAGTTGAATAACATAAGAAAAAAGTACTTTCCACTGTGGAATCTGCATTTGATAAAATGGAACACTTCAGATGGGAGTTGATTCATTATTTAATTCAGCTATCAAGAAAGGTTGTGGAGTCATCATCAATTAAGCTCTTAAAAAAAAAAAAGATAAATCCTGATCCATCTTAAATGACATCAGCTCTATGCCTCAAATTCCTTAGATAATTTGCTCATCCTTTGATTCTTTTCTCTTTTTAGAGAAAACCATCTCTCTTAGGGTGACTGTCAGAACTGAGGTGGAGAACCTTAAAATTAGAAGACCTTGAAATCCAAATCTGTTTCAGTACCTCATATCTTAATCAATAATTTGTGGCTCAACTCAGTATAACAAAACTTTTCTCTTCATTTCATCAGATGTGCTACTGGGCATTAGAAACTCTAAGAAGAATTTTAAAAAGTTCTGCTTCAAGACTCAACAACTGCAAAGCCACAGTAGTAAATCACTGGCATTTTATGTATATGATCTGATTTAATTCTCTAAGAGCTGTTAAAATTATTTTCTATTTTTTACAAATGAGGATATAGGCAAAGAGAGAACAATTTTTTTTTTTTTTGCCAAAATTCCAAATTTTTTGCCAAAAATCTCCCAGCTAGTGAGTATTAAATCTAGAATTGAACCTAAACCCATGGAATCTAAAGCCTATTTTTTTTTTAATTTTTAATTTTTGTGGGCATACAGTAGGTGTATATATTTATGGGGCATATGAGATATTTTAAGACAGGAAAACAATGTGTAATAATCATATCAGGGTAAATGGGGTAACCATCAGTAAAGCCCATTTTCCAATATGTTTGGAAACTATCACTAAAAGTTGCACAATTTTCTCTCCTGACTACAGTTGGAAAATGCCAATACTGTTTCATTAATAACAAAACTTGCAGTAGTAACATCGAACTAATTGCTGTTTATGCAATAGCGAAAACACAAAATACCCCGTACTTTCTCCCAAATCTCCTGATTAAAGGAAATTAATGAATACTCTACCTTGAAAAGTAAATAAATGGATATTATTTTGTTATGAATCAACTTCAATTCAGGGAGTTTCATAATAGTAAAACCCTTTTTTTGGCTAAATATATATGGACAAAAAATTGTTACTCACTTTATAATAGACAAAGAAGCAATTTTTTTGTAGGCATACCTGCTTAGAGACATGTATTTTCTCTTCAAAGTTTTGTCATAACCACATGTGCCCAGAAAAGAGTATAAAGTTTTTTTTTTTACCAATATCAAATAAATAAAAACAACATTAAATTAAATACATTAAATAAATTTAAATGAAAATGGAAAATTCTTTACTTTGAATGACAGCATAATTCCTCACTTTGTTCACTTTCTCTCTCCCTCTTTTTTTAGCCACAAATACAACTTTATTTGTTGAAAAGCTTCCTGAAAAAGGTAGCACTGGGTGTATAGCACGTGTTTGCTATTTTATCCCCTAAAATTTGCTTACTTACTCCCAAGTCACTGGAACAGCTATGGGCCCCAGACATAAACAAAGATAAAAACCTACTCCCCACAAATTTTCCCCAATGTAAGAGTAAGCCAGAATGTACCTTTCTGCAAGCAGGCATATCTAAAAGACCATCTAAATTAATTTTAAATGTAAAAACGCTTCTAAATTAACATATACATACTTAATTCTATGAATAAAGAACTATGGCCAGGCACAGTGGCTCACGCCTGTAGTCCCATCACTGTGGTAGGCCAAGGCGGCTGGATCATGAGGTCAGGAGATCGAGACCATCCTGGCTAACATGGTGAAACCCCATCTCTACTAAAAATATAAAAAATTATCTGGGCATGGTGGCACACGCCTGTAGTCCCAGCTACTTGGGAGGCTGAGTCAGGCAGATCATTTGAGCTCAGGAGTTTGAGACTAGCTTGGACCACATGGTGAGACCAAGTATCTACAAAAAATATAAAAATTAGCTAGTTGTGGTGGTGCATGCCTGAAGTCCCAGCTACTTGCAGGGCTGAGGTGGGAGGATCACTTGAGGCTGGGAGGTGGAAGCTGCAGTGAGCCAAGATCATGTCACTGCACCCCAGACTGGGCAACAGAGTGAGACCCTGTCTCAAAAAAAAATAATAATAACTATAAGATATAATATAAGATATAAAAGTTCACTCACTGTTTTTAAGTTAAAGGTAACCTCCATGACAAAACCAAGATGTTCTAAAAATCTTTTTTTCTATTTTTTTTTTTTTTTAATCAAGGGAATTCTTCCCCACATTGAGAAGAAGCATCATGCCATAAGGTGAAAATGCCAGAAGGCTATATTTTCCTTTAAACTCTTAAAATGTGGTAATAAGATACTTTAAAAATAATACATTTTTGATCTAAAATCTTGTATAGCATTATATTATAGAATACAGAATACAAACATTTGTGTGTATGATGAATAACATTAGAAATGACATCATAATAATCAGATATACTCTATCTTCATTTTTGTTTGCATTATATTTTCCAGCTGCTGGTTTCAGAAAATTACTGCTGGAGTTCCTCTCTTCTTCACGTACAGCAGAGAGCAATTTGCAAAGTCATGCAAGGGTGAAAATGTGATTGAAATATAGGGATCTTTCTTAATGAAAAATGTTACTGCTTTGGAAATTATGGCTAAAACTATTTCAGAACTCACTTATATTCTTAAACCTGATGATATAATAGTCTCCATTTATAAATATACTATCAATTGTAAATTACTTGGCACCAAATGTAAAGACTTTTTTCTGCAGAGTTCTTTTGACTGTTACATATTTACATATATTTATATTTGTGTGGTGGAGTATTTTGATCAGTTTTTGTTTTTCTTTAAATGATTAAATGTTAAGATCTTTAAAATCAAATGTAATTTTACTCATCAAAATGAAAATGTTACCCAAACCTTAGATGAAAAGGGGGCATCTTTTGATATTTTCTAAACTTCTAAATATGTATTGAGGTTCAACCTATGACTTAAAACATGACTAAACTGAAAATGACCGCTCTTTGAAGTACTACTGTTTCTTGTTTCTAAGTTTTAATATTGTGCCCAATTTAAATTTGGATGTAGCTTAAAAATCCTTTGTTCAAAGAAGCAAGTAGAATTGACTAATTTTACATGAAGATGAAAGAAAAAAATGACGGAAACTTCAAGCAGTGGTAGCACTTTGGTTTTTACGGTTTATGTGACAAAAATCTAAAAAGTATTTTTAAAATAATAATCTATATTTAAACTCTCTTATAATAACCAGCACACACAAAAACATTTTTTGCAAGCTAACTAATGTTCAGGAAAAAAAGAAAAATATGTATTTCTAACAGTAGTAAAGATGGTTGAATTTTACATATTCTCTCCTACCTGGGCCATCCCAGTCGTCTGTCTCAACTCCAGATTGCCTCGGTTTCCCTGACTGAGTGTCCCCATCTGATTCTGCTGTCTCCTGGATTCCTTCATCATCACCTGGAAAACACCGACACAAGGAGAGAAAGAAAATGAGCAAAGCCCTCTCTTCCACATTCACATCCTCACTTAGGGCTGTCCTTATCATATATCTAATTACAGGTTTGCTATACATATTGTCATTATACTAATAACGTTCATGATTATTTTGATATCTATTGTGGCTTCACAATAAAGAAAATCAGTATTTGTTATCAATAAATGAATGAAGTTAAGTACTATAAGCAATAAAAAACATTTCCATGTAAAATTTCCTTTGGAGTTCTCAATATATATAAGAAGAAAATGAAATTGCAGTTTATATTTTTTTCTAATACTTTCAATACAGAAAATCTTAACTCATTTATTTCCAAATTGTAACTTTTCTAAAGATAAGATGCAGATAAATAAATATCGTAGAATAAGACATATCTATGGTTTTGGTTGAATTTAGATTACTTTGAAGAACATTTTTATTTTTCCCCAGCTTTATGCTTGCTAAGACTGGGTCTTATTTGTTTTAAAAATATAGTGTAAAAGGCCATAATTAAATGATTAGCCATTGACTCAACTCCTCACAATAAAGGAAACTATAAAGCTATACTTTTGCTTGAATAAATATGCTAGTTTCTATAATTGTATGCCATCATTTTCACACTAAAAAGGCAGTAACATTCTGAGCAAAAATAAAGTTATGGCAAAGGAGAAACCTTAAGGATACAACCATATTTTAAAAGTAAAAGGTCTTAATGAGTACCTTCATTTTAAGTGATAATGTAACAAAGTATGTGCTGCTTTTAAGGAAAAGTAATCCACTTTAACACAATGTATACTTTAAAATATTAACTAATATTTTGCCATAAATGGTAATAAAATGAAAACAAAATAACAAGAAAATATGAAGACAGAAAAAATAAATATTAAAATCACAGCAACTATGCCTTGAATTTAATAATGCCAAGGTTTTTTTTTTGTTTTGTTTTTGTTTTTGTTTTGTTTGTTTGTTTTTGAGAAGGAGTCTCACTCGCTGTCACCCAGGCTTGCGAGCAGTGGTGCAATTTCAGCTCACTGCAACCTCCACCTCCCAGGTTCAAGTGATTCTCCTGCCTCAGCCTCCCAAGTAGCTGGGATTACAGGTGCCCGCCACCACACCTGGCTAATTTTTGTATTTTTTTCACCATGTTGGCCAAGCTGATCTTGAACTCCTGACCTCAAGTGATCCACCTGCCTCAGCCTCCCAAAGTGCTGGGATTACAGGTGTGAGCCACCGCACCCAGCCAATAATGCCAAGATTTTTAAATTAAATTGCTTGCCTATCTAGCTTTCTCTGAAATATCCAATAACTATTTTCCATATAGGTGCCCAACTCTGTAATACTACTTAAATCTTCGTATGATTATACAAAAAAAATACATTGAACTTCTAAAAACTTTCAAAGTAACTTAGAAAATACAGAATTTTCAGGAAATCATGATTATGATAAATGACACAATGTGATGTTAATATGAGTTTTGAAGTTAAAATTCCATACATTTCATTTTCATTTCTATGTGTAGCTTCATAAAATAAATTTTAAAACTGGAATAAAGGTAAGGAGAAGGAATGTAGAAACCCAGGGTCAGCTCTGTTGAACTCAGTTTACTTAACAGAGTGCATGGATTCTGGTGGATATTAAAGAATAAAATACATAAACCACACCACTGAATCTCATGTCTGAAATTGAAAGATTTTTGAAAATTGAGTTATCTTTTCCTTTCAGAACTATCAGAATGAATACCAATGAAATTCCCTCCATAATATATTTATTGAGCATCTACTATGTTTAAGAAACTGTGGTAGGTGCAGTATGATATTTACAGAAAAAGACAGTCCCTTTTTGAAAATGTAAACACAATTAAGGAGAGTAAGTTGACAAATGAAAATGCAAGGTAAGGTCCAAGTTTTTAAAACAATTTTTAAAAATGTTTTTAAAACAAATAAGATCAAGTCTTAGCAAGCATAAAGGCACAAAGGCTCAGGAACACAAAAGGGTTTATCATCTGTGCCCCTTTTTGCAGGTTACATAGACGCTAGCCCTGAACTAACCAAGTTCCCTTCTGCCTGACTGTACCTGCTCTGGCCCTTCTCTACTGAGACTCCTCCTGCTTCTCTCAATCCAGAAACTATGGGATGAAAGCTTCTCTCAATCCAGAAACCATGGGATGAAAGCCTGGTGAGCAGAAGGTTTATGGTATCCATTTGGATTGGTCAGATCCCAGGCCTTATCAGTAGTCTTTGAATATCACCCCTGCATACATGTAAGTAGTGAACTAATGTCATGTAATTAGCAGACTGGCATAACTAGAATCACAATCTTAGTCTTGGTGGAGAACCCTAATGTCTCCTGGACATTCTCTGCTTGCCCCTTCTTGCTGGCCCCAATCCACTCTCTTCCTTGCCCTGCTTTGTGACCCAGGGATCCTGAACTCTACTACAGACTCCAACACTGGAGCTTCCTTGGCCTCTGATTTCTGAGTTCAGCCACCAGAGGCACTGAGAGCATAGCAGAGGATCAGAGGTAGGAGGGGAGAGAGGTCAGGTATTCATCCCCTATTTCCTTCCTTCTTGATGGTCTTCAGTTGCTAGCAGTGACCATATTGCAGAATTAGAGCTCCTGGTCTATAGTGCCCTCCTGCTCCTGCATCAGCATCTTCTCTCGTGTCTTTTGAGACCAGAAGTGCTAAGCTTCTGACTACAGTGAACCCTTAGATGCTTCCCAATCCTGGTGTGTTTCCCTAGTCCCGCCCACACCTTGAATACTATCCCTTCACCAAAATCCCTTTAGTTAAACCCAGTGACCACATCATCAGTTTCCTGATGGACTCTTATTAATACACTCCATTTCTTCCCAACCTCTTTTTTTTTTTTTTTTTGAGACAGAGTCTCACTCTGTCCACCAGGCTGGAGTCCAGTGGCGCCATCTCAGCTCACTGCAAGCTCCGCCTCCTGGGTTCACGCCATTCTCCTGCCTCAGCCTCCCTTGTAGCTGGGACTACAGGCGCCCGCTACTGCGCCCGGCTAATTTTTTTGTATTTTTAGTAGAGACGGGGTTTCACCGTGGTCTCGATCTCCTGACCTTGTGATCCGCCCGCCTCGGCCTCCCAAAGTGCTGGGATTACAAGCGTGAGCCACCGCGCCCGGCTCTTCCCAACTTCTTATGCTACTTTAATGATTTGGGGCCAGTCACCATGTATGCAATATTTTGGGTGACACTTTCTTTAAGTTGACTCGCTTTTTAATAACTTCTTTCATAAATTTTTTAAAAATGTATTTTAAAAACAACATATATGAAAAACAAAAAGTTTATCATTACTACAAAGGGAAAAATCAGTATCACATGCCAAAAATAGAAAGTAATCACAAAAATAGATTCAACAAAAATAGCTACCATGTCTATTTAGACTCTGAGTTTCTATCTCATTGCTTTGTATTAGAAAGAGTACCAAGTACTAGAGGAGTATTGAAGTGATCAATGGTAATATGAAATTGAGACATTCTCACTGATACACAAAGAATATAAGAAACTTAACAACTTTTTTACCATTGGTTCAAGGCTATTTAGTAAAATGTCAGTGTACCATCTTAATCTTCTTGAGTACCACTAGGGATACCTGACCCAATGTGGGGAAATGTTGACCTTTCCAACACTTAATTTTTCATGGAGGCTAGAATCCACACAATTATTTACCACTTAGATGAGTGACCTTTTGATTACATTTCCACAGACTGAATGGAGTTTCATTCTGGGAGCTAATTCAGGGATGTATACAAAAGGAGTCGTTCTCCCCAATGATAAAGAACAGAGAATATACCCTACAGTTTTTAAATAGCATCCGCCCCTTCCAAGCACTTTTCTCATTCCTCATGAGTCTTGAAACACAGGAATTTGAGCACCAGAGGGGACTTTGGAAATCATGTAGCCCAAATTAGATCAACTTACTATTCAGGAAATTGATGCACAGATAGGGTCAATAACTTATCCATGGCCTTACAGCTACCATATTCGTTTCCGCATAAGGAACTTCCCCAAATCTCATGTTCCAGCAATAAGTGCTTCCCACACATCACAGGGGTGGCATAATGAAGTGGTTTTATGTAAATCTCCTTTCCCCAACAAGCAGGATAGTAGGGCTATGGCATCATAAAGGTCACCAAGAACAGCAGTTTGTACAAGTTTAGAAATTAAATTTGAGTCTCCTAATTGTTACTCTGGCATTCTTTCCAAAACATCCTTTCTCTTTACATCTCTCCTCCAGTTGAGAACCATGAACATCTGAATAATAATCCCAGAGCAACCCATTAACAAGCAACCATGAAGCCACACTGTTAAAAATTATATAGCCAAGGGCCCAGATCACAGAGAATAAAATCTAAGCAGAACCACTTAGAGAAGTTATTTTATATTCAGGTATTAACTGTATTGTCCTTAGATTCACACAAAGGAGTAAGTCTTCCTGCATCTTACTTTTACATTTTAGTTGTTGGAAACCTATGGTGCCATGCAAAATTCAATCAATCATGAACATTACTCACACATACTTTTGAAAATACAATGAGAAATATGAAAAAGAAAAAAAAAACAGTACTTTCTGTTGAGGACTATATAATCTAGTTGGGGAAATAGGCAATATGCATGAGAGCAATAGCCACTGATAAAAACCTACAATTAAGATAGTTCATGAATAATTCCAAGTGGTAAGACATAAAGTATAGAAATTCAGAGATCAGAAGCATAGAAAGAGACTGACCATGAAGAAGTCATATAATGAGCCGGGCGCAGTGGCTCAAACCTGTAATCCCAGCACTTTGGGATGCCGAGACAGGCAGATCACGAGGTCAGGAGATCGAGACCATCCTGGCTAACCCGGTGAAACCCCGTCTCTACTAAAACATACAAAAAACTAGCCGAGCAAGGTGGTGAGCGCCTGTAGTCCCAGCTACTCAGGAGGCTGAGGCAGGAGAATGGCGTGAACCTGGGAGGCAGAGCTTGCAGTGAGCTGAGATCCAGCCACTGTACTCCAGCCTGGGCGACAGAGCGAGACTCCGTCTCAAAAAAAAAAAAAAGAAGTCATATAATGAATTCTGGAGTTCTACCCTCATGTTGACTGCAATGAGATGCACTGGAGGGATTTCAGTGGGGGGACTGATATGACCCTGTGATACAAATACAGTAACCAACCTATATTGATTAAGTTCCTATGAACACACCTTGTCAGACTTTGGGTCTTTTGAGTTCTCCCTTACTCATTCCGTAACAACACTCATGTCTCAAACATTCTCTCTCCCAATTTTTGTGAGACTATGGGTGAGTCTACTCCAACGTACTTTATTAGGCAAATTACATATTTTTGGAAGAAAAAACAATGAGAAAAAATAGAAAGGAGTATGTCTGGAAGAATACATTGCCGAGTTATCAGAGTTACCACAAAAACTAGAACTTAAAGAAAATGATCCAGTTGAACTGACAAATGTTCACCTCTGTTACTCAGAAGTGATACAAAGTATTATTTATTAGTTCATTAAAACACAGCTTTTCAAGGGCCAGGCACTGTGCTGGGCACTGAGAATATAAAACAAATGACTTCTCTCACACATCACATATAGACCAGTGTAGAATATAGACAGATCAATAGGGAATTGCAAGCTGGTGTGATAAATGCTTTGAGGGAAGAAGTTCATGATGGGACAGGAACACACAAGCATGACAACAAACCCAGACTTGATGCCACAGAAGTTTCTTGGAGGAAGAAACCAATAAATATCTGAAAATTTGAAGATGTAAAACTGAATTTTGTAGGTTTAATATCCTGAGGCTACATGACTAGAAACAACTTTTTTTTTCTTTTTTTTTTTGGAGGGGGGGAAACAGAGTCTCACTCTGCCACCCAGGCTGGAGTGCAGTGGCACAATCTCGGCTCACTGCAACCTCCACTCTCTGGGTTCAAGTGATCGTCCTGCCTCAGCCTCCTGAGTAGCTGGGATTACAGGTGCACACCACCATGCCCATCTAATTTTTGTATTTTCAGTAGAGACGGGGCTTCACTATGTTAGCCAGGCTGGTCACAAACTCCTGACCTCTGGTGATCCACTTGCCTGGGCCTCTCAAAGTGTTGGGATTACAGGCGTGAGCCACCACTCCCAGCCAGAAACAATTTTTAAGATTAAAAATGGTAGCCACCTTCCCCAAGAATCCCACAGGAAAAAGATTATGGTAATTAAGTTATTGTGCAGGAAACATGGCAGCTTGAAGGTGGTGAAACCAGATAGTTCAATGATGTAAGAGTATAATCCAGAAGATGTTTTAAGATGCTAAAGAAATAGTTTGAAAAATACTTCAACTATCTAATGGCTGACTGAGTGAAGTCCTTTCCTTCATGCATATATTCCAAATTTACCCCTGATCATTCTCATCCAATATCTGATAGAAAAAGAAAATGGCAAGATGAAAATATTGTAATTCAACCTATTAAGGGGTTGATTGAACTAGTAGTTTCATATGATTAAAAAACTTTCATTAAATATCACTTAACTCCCAAATAAGAACTGTAGAGTTAAATTTCAACTTGGTAGTAATACTCAATAATGATAACCTAGATTCATTGAATGATTTGCTCTAATTTGTTTCATGCATTACAAATAATTAGATGTTGAAAATAAGTATTGCAGAGTATTTAAAGAAGCACTACAAAAGTAGTGAAGTATACACATTTAACAGCTCAAAATAAATTATAGTTTGTACCTCTTTTAAGCTACTTATAAAACTAGGTAAGGTGTATGCAATATATATCACATTAATAAAAAAAAATTTGGAGAGGAAAGAATAATTTAAACTTTCTGATTATTTAATCATATTTTTTAAAGGAAGAATGCAAATAAAAAAAGAAAGATGACTAAAACAAAAGAATCTCATACGAAATGATAAATTTAGATGTGGAAAACAGAATGGATCAGAATTTAATTTATATTCATTTCAACATCTGCTATATGCAAAATACTGAAATCATAAAGATGAATAAGGTATAGATCATGTCATCAAGATCAGACTCTATATTAAATCTAAACATGGCTATCATCTCTCAAGCACTACTCAGCACTAGGTATATTGCTAAATGCTTTATAAACACCACATCAACAGTTCTGCCATGTATTAATATTCCTATAGTTCAGAAAAATAAACCAAGGGGGAGAGATGTGGAAAGATGCCCAGGCACACTGCTAGTAAGTGGCAGAACCAGGATTTGATGCCAAGTTAGTCTGACTCCAAAGACCATGCCCCTAACTTATAGGACATTACCGTCAAAGTCAACTACATGGCAAGCAACAGAGATAGCAGGATGTGATCTGACAGCTGCTTTCTCCTTATCATATTTAAGTCCCATTTCTTCATCGTGCTTGCATAATTTTTTTTTTTTTTTTTTTTGAGACTGAGTTTCGCTCTTGTTGCCCAGGCTGGAGTGCAATGGCTCAATCTCGGCTCACCACAACCTCCACCTCACAGGTTCAAGTGATTCTCCTGCCTCAGCCTTCCCAAGTAGCTGGGACCACAGGCATGAACCACCATGCCCGGTCAGTTTTGTATTTTTAGTAGAGATGGGGTTTCTCCATGTTGCTCAGGCTGGGTCTTGAACTCCCAACCTCAGGTGACCCACCTGCTTCGGCCTCCCAAAGTGCTGGGATTACAGGCATGAGCCACCGTGTCCAGCCGCTTGCATATTAAAATAAAATGTTTTACTGATTTGATCTTCATAAGCATTATTTTGTCCCTAAGGTTTACTATTTTACTTGGCACTTAGTAAAATCAACTACATACAAATGTTAATCAATTACCATTGCTCATTGACCAGTTAAAAAATTAGATTTTAGTTTCATTCTTTTTATCATAACTTACGGCAATATCATTACATTTGCTAATTAATTGCTTTCAGCACATTCTTTCTATTTAATAAATAAAATGTCATAATTTTCCAACTTTTAGATCCTTCATCTTCTAACTTTATCTCAGAAAACTAGTTCTCATTTTTATGGTAATGTTTTGACATAATTCATTTTTTAATGCTTTTTACTAATGAAAAATAAGTGATTAAAAAGTTATAAATATAACTTTATTTTGATATTAACCCAAGCTTCTTCCTGATTTAACTGAAATTGACTTTATTGACCAATTTTTTTTTTTTTTACTTCTATCCATTTTTGATTCTATGTTTGAAATCAGTACTCTAGAATAGCTTAGGAAAACTGGAACGAATAATTAATAGCAAGATAATAAGGACAAGCTTGTTAAGATACTGCTTCACGAGCTGTGTTGGTAGGAAGAAGAAAGGAAGACAGAAAAAAAAGATGCCAAGAAGAGAATTACAGAAAGAGGTAGGAACTCATTTGACATCCATTCATTTACTTTCTAGATTTTTTTATTCATATACTTTTAAATAGAAATTTCAGTGTATTTTCAGCAAAGCACAAACATATTTAATGGGATAACCACTATATATATCCAGCGACCAATTCATAAAATGATGAAATGGAATAAATGTCAAGCAGTAACAAAATCTATAATATTTCTAAAATTATGGCTATGGAGTTAATGGTTTTCCGTCACAAGATTAAACTCTTTTGTTACTCTTTTAAAAGATATCATACATATTTTGCGGGCCTTTCCATTTTTCTTAGTCTAGGTTTCAGAATCAATGAGAGTCCTATAGGAGGAAATTGAAGGTGTTATTGAGCAATATAATGCATAGCATAAATGGCTCGGGGAAATGCACTTGAATATAGTCTTTGAAACACATGAAACAGGATCTTTAAATACCATATTAGGTATTGTTTGTAAGGTGGTAGAAGCATTGGCTCCACTCGCCAGGCAAAAATAATTTAAAAACCGCAAACAAACACCTTTTCACTGAAAGTTAAATACTTCTGTAGAAATTAAAGATTTGCCACATTCTGAGACAGTCACTTTTTCAGCACAGAATAGCAGCAGTGTTTGAAAGCAGTCATGCAAGCAAACAGCCCTTCTCAACCTTGCTCTTTTAATCCATGTAGTTCCTATCAATATTAACCTCTTATAGAAATTCTTGTACAATATAACTATTGAACTTTCTTGACTAGGAGTGTTACTGTAGCTGTTAGTCATCCCTATAATGTATTTTGCAATCAGCTAAATCATCAAAGTATTTTTTAACAATGAACAGTTCAGAAGTGACAGATCTACTTTCTTGTTCACAACTGCTTATCAGAGAATAGATATCACATATGTTTTCCAGGTGCTTCCTATAGTTAGGATACCTTCACAGAAGAAGCTCATGAAAGATAAGGTCATAAAAGAGATGAAAAATGTGTGAGCTTCATACACTTATGGTTTTATCATCAGACAAGATAGCTTTGGTTAAAGGACTGTAACAGTCAAAAACAGAAAACTGCAGCTCATACTGAAAGGCGAGGACATTAAAGTTTAAGATTCAGTTTATGTTTGCTTTGCCTAATAGCCTCACAATATTGTCTAGCTTAAAACAATTGTTTGGTTATAGATTATCCAAAAAGAAATGTCATGTTAAATTAACTCTATGTTACCAAATTATAGACACGATTCTAATCTCCAGGAACAAAAATAAAAACATGCAGCTGTCCCCTTTATGGCAATACCTAAAAAAAAAAAAAGAAAGAAAGCATTTCAACTGTTTGAAAAGAACAGATCCATTATGTCCATTATGTTTGTGGATTCCTATCCTGTTTTCTAACTCAGATCTCCCTTTGACTTACTACTTATGTATAATAAAATGTAGAGTTTTGCTATCTTCTGGGTAGTTAGTTATATTCAGTATACAATTATTTTAAAAAAA